>NC_141541.1:118950000-119107500 GCF_021556685.1 Rattus norvegicus
GAGCAGCTGGGTAGTGAGGACCAGCCTCCTTATGCACCTATTTAAACCCCTGACCCATCCTCCTTAAGCCATTCAGCTAGGTTTCTAACAACAGGGACCAGGATGAAGTTTGGCACCCAACTACTCTCAAAAGCTACTTCTGAGGATGACAGGGACTCATCAGCCTTCAGGATATAGAAAATACCCCATTTTTAAAACAAGTGTCTCATTAGTTACTTCTAATCAGTCTGGTGATCTGGGATAAATCAGTACCACTTTCTGGCTCAGAACAGCTGAATCACGGTGCGAGGTCACACAGTGGAAATGGAGTCCAGGGCCTGTCAAGTCCCAGCTAAGCGAACCCCTATCTGGTCCAATAAGGACTTTGTTGCTCATTCATGATGCTGCTTTTAGCAATAACTGAAACAAAGCAGACATTTCTGCAATGACCATTGTAGTCAACCCCTTTCATTAATAGAAATACCAGTTAATTCTGCTTAAAGCCAAGAGATTATTTCCCCCTTCTCTTCCTCCAGAGAACTGTCTTCTGTGTAAGGGAAAATAGCTGGCCCCTGCCCCATATGGCCGCGCCCACCTGACAACCTAAGTGGGTTCTGTATTTCCAAAGCCCTCAAGGGCCCTTTCCACAAAGGGCCCGGCACTTACGTACTCTCATGACCCCGGTCGTTAATTTCTTCCTGGAGACTCAAAACACTGGTGAGGTTAATGATCCTCCTCCGGGGGTAGCAAGCAGCTGTCATTTCCTTCCGGGAATCATTTTCCATCATTTCCACATCGGAGTCCTCCCGATGTCTCTTTCTGCAATGAAGAGAAGAACTGACAGGTCATTATTCTTCCATTTTAGTTTTTAACTCAGCCAAATGTAAGTGTTGTACTCTGGAGAAAGGAGCAGCTTCTCTGTGCCAGTGGCTGCCCCTCCACAGCTGCACCACGGCAAACCAGCCGCTGTCCTGTGTCACGTTATTTCTCTGACAACCCTCAGATCTCAAGTAAACTGACCTTGTCAAGCCTCATTAATTCATGAGTCATTCCACGGTCCATCCATCTGTCTGTCTGCCCACCTACCCATCCACGGACACTTAAGGACGCTTGCTGGCAACCACGGGAGTCACGGTCATGCAGACAGCAGACAGGCCACACCACACTGCCCCAGTCTAGCAGGAAAAGGAGCAACGGATTTGTGGAGAACCCGCTGGAAGGGGTTTAGTGACACTAAAAGGAAGCCACACCTGGAGCTGCCTGGACTGGAAGGGGGTGCCGCTGGGGGTGCCACTTCCGAAGCCCCAATCACTGATTCTCTCTCCAAACTCGCACTGTCAGCAGCTGCTTCCATGGGGGCCGGGAGCTCAGATATCTCCTGATCCTTCTGCATGGCTTTTTCAGGAGAGCCCTCTGTCCTGTTCCCAGGGACAGGGTCCTGGGGCTGGCTGGGCAGACGCCTGCTTACAGGCTGCATAAAGGCATCGAGCTTCTGGTCCCGAGAGTCTGTACGGACCATCTGGTAAGCGTGAACCTTGTCGCCACTTCCACTAGTAGATGAGGAAGCTATGCCTGTCGTGGATTTAACGGCTTCCCCAGAGGGCCCAGCAAGTCCTGGAAGCAAGGTCTGTTTCGAAAGAGAAGACAGTAAAAAGGACTAGTCTTCAGCACATAAATGTCCAGACCCCCAAAAAGAATAGTAGTGGACAAAGATGTCAGAGGCAGATGGGGTTACATTACGGTGGGACATTCCTAAGCATAAGATTCAGGAATTAAGGAAAGTTCTTATTATCCTAAAGTTAGGTTAAAATAAAATGTGAAAGTTCTTATATCTTGACTACTTTCCTACCATGAAGAGACTCTATTTTACTTTTTATGGTAAAACACACACAGCAGAAAACTTTAAGCTAGAATTCCAGGGCAGTAAGGACAGTCACGTAGCTATGAAGCCTCAAACTTACACCCAACTTCCCATTCCCTCTCATCCCAGGCCTGGCACTTATCATTCGCTGCCTTTTAAATTTGCTGAGGGACTGACCCCAGGACTCTCAAGAGCGCTCTGCGCTCTACTGAGCTAGATCCTCAGAATTCTACTTTTCTTTCTTTTTTTTCTCTCTCTTTTTTTTTTTTTTTTTTTTTTTTTTGGTTCTTTTTTTCGGAGCTGGGGACTGAACCCAGGGCCTTGCGCTTCCTAGGCAAGCGCTCTACCACTGAGCTAAATCCCCAGCCCCTGAATTCTACTTTTCTATACTTACTTCATTCATTCTGTCCACTGATGTAAAAGTCAGTGACTACGCAGAAACAGGGAAATCCCACGTATCAGAGTCTGGATTAGAATACCAAGGTCTAGAGGACCTTCGAGAAATAACCATCCCAGCAGGGGCTGGGAAAGAAGCACAACATCTTGTATTGCTAGATACAAGACATCTCGAAGTCTAATGGAACTAGGTCCAAAAAGCAGAAGGAACAGCTAAAAGGAACTCAACTGGACAAGGAAATGTGGAAACAAATATCCACAAGTATAGCCCTTGCCTCCCCAGAACCATCCCTAGGCCTGTTCCACAGATGCTGAGTCCGGCTTGGCCACGTGCAAGGGACAGCATGATGTGGATTCCTGCCCCTGGAACAGAGCCAGCAAGGGTGTAGGCCTCCTCCACTAGTGTTGATGGCTGCTGTGGGCCATAAGGCTTATTTGTATAATAATGAAAATGTTTGCCTATTCCTCCAAGGAATGTCCTCCCAGGTAATACTAAAGACTCCATGATAATCAGAGACAGTGTGAGTCAAGGAGGAGAATGTGTCTAATTACTCAGCAAAATGGTAATGCGTGACCTCCAGGACAGCCCTTAAGCTGTGGAAAAGAAAACATAAGGATGCAGTATGAATTGTATAAGGAGCTTCACAGTTCTGAAGGAACCCGGGTCAGATAAAGACATGCAGATACAAATGCAGACAGATCCCTGAGTTCAAGGTCAGCCTAGGACAGCAAATTTAGGTCCAGGCATGGTCAGAATGGTAACTCCAGGGAAGGATCCCACCCAGCTAGCCACAGCATGTGTGCACCTCCCCGCAATGCACATGTACACAAAAACAATTGAAAGGAGGTGGCTTTACTTAATTCAAAGGGACTTAAGAGATTTCAGGAAGGGAGGCCTGGTGGTACACACCTCGAATCCCAGTTCTTCAGAGGCAGAGGCTTAAGGTTCCTCAGCTATATGCTAATATGAAACCCTGTTTCCCCCAAATAAAAATACAGAGAGAGAGAGAGAGAGAGAGAGAGAGAGAGAGAGAGAGAGAGAGGGGGAGGGCTGGAGAGATGGCTCAGCGGTTAAGAGCACTGACTGCTCTTGCTGAGGTCCTGAGTTCAATTCCCAGCAACCACATGGTGGCTCACAACCATCTGTAATGGGATCTGATGCCCTCTTCTGGTGTGTCTGAAGACAGCTACAGTGTACTCATATAAATAAAATAAATCTTAAAAAAAAACAAAAAACAAAATACAGAGCCAATTTAAGAGATTAAAAAAAAATGTAATAACCAAATATTGTGACCTGAACTTCTCTGGATACAGATCTGAACACACCTACTGTTAAACAGACTCTCAGCATAATTAAGACATTTGAGTAAGATTAGATGGTAAATGATGTTATTGCTATTAATTTTATTTTGTCATGCTTATATTACAGTTATATAAGAAACCTTTTAGATGTATAATGAAGTACTAAGAAAGAAATCAATGTCTAAAATGTCTTTAAAACCAGTAGGGCAACACGCTGCCATTATTAAAGCTGAGCAAATATACCACTTAATTTTAAAAATTAAAACAAAGTATCAGCTCTACTCAAAAACAGAACCCCTTTCTTGGAAGACAGTCCAAATCCAGAGGAGGGGCTGGCTCAGTGTAAGAGTAAACTGTGCTGTGCAAGCGTGAGGATGTGGTTCAAATGCCCAGCACTCAGGGAAGGCCTGGCCTGGCTACAGCATCTACTGCCTAATTTCTAGGGGTAGAAGCAGGCAGATCTTGAGAGTCACTTGCTAGTCAGCCTCACTCAGAGAGCATCAGTTCAGTAAAAGTCAGTCTCACGGCGGTAAGAAGACAGAACAAATTCAGTACCCTGCTCTGGCCTCTGCATTCAAGTGCATGGATGCATAACCTGTGCCCATGTGCATGGGACACACACAGAGACACACTCAAATACATAAATCCCAGAGAAAAACGTTACTGAAAGAAAACTATCAAAGAAATATAGACAATTCAGGGTTATAACAAATCTGAGTTTTCATGATGTGGAACATATTTCAAAGCAGCAAAGGCCCAGAAAGACTGTGGAGGTAGAGGTCCCCCCTCACCTGGGTAAAATACATCCTGGATGAATTGGAGCCCAATAGCTTGCTCTCGATGTGCTGCTGCACACGCTCCAGAATACTCTCCTCATGGAGAAAGTGAACTTCATGCTTGGTGGGGTGCACATTGACATCCACGTTCTGAGGACTGATTTCCAAACTAGCAGGAAAGAGAGAAAGACCACAAGAGATGGAAAAACATCTACACGTGGTGTCACGTGACAACTAGACACACGGCAAGGCCAAATCCCCAGAGCCTCAAACCTCAAGATCAAGTCAGAGATTGCACGCTATCCTGGTACTCAGGAGCTGTGTGGCTTTCGGGGACTTGCATCACCATCCTTGGTCATGGCGTCATGTATAAAGTGACTCTCCTAACTGCAGAGTTACAGTGGGAATTAAGTCCATGCAAGGTGTCTTGAGTGTGTGTGGTAGTTACCACACGTCGGCTGTCAGCAGAACTGCTGGATTATGTGACCTCAGGCAAGTAGCCAACTTCTCTGAATGTTTAAAGACAGGGTAATTATCAAATTGTCCCCTTCCCTCACTTTTCAGAAGACGCAGAAGAACTTCCTAGTCAGCTCAAAGCTCTTACCCTGCTCCTGGTCCATCTTTCGGGGCTTGCCAACATGGAGCTTTGCAATGTGAAGCTCTGTCAGCAGAGGGCACTACAGGGACAACAGGAGGAGGGGCCTTCACACAGCCCAGCAGCAGGTTCTGCTTCTGTATGGGCGGTGCACCCCCCAGCAGCTCCTCAGCTTAGAGACAGGACTGACTGCCACAGGCACAGTCTTTCATCAGGGCCTTAGCTCAGCAACATATGGGTGATCCGAACGGCAAGAGGCTCTGTTAACATCTCAGCCCTCTGCATGTTGTTCCCTCGTTGGTCCTTCACTATTTAACCCACTGGTACTTGATTTCAGTGCTAACTTCTTCACTACACGATCCTTGTTCTGTTGCATGATTTGTCTCCTGTTTGGATCCTGCCTGGTGCAGAACAAGCTGATGACACGACAGATTTGTTACCCAGGAAGGAAACTCATGGTGAGTCCAACTGTTATACACTGAATCTAAAAACTATTTTCTTTCATGGCCATATGTCTGAGCTCATCTAAAAACCATTTTAAAACATGATTTTACTCTTTCTCTCATTTTGGTGAGATCAAAACAAAGAAAACTTTCTTTTTTAAAGACAAGGTCTTGTTACACTGGCCTAGAAACTTAAAATTCTCCAAAACACTGGGTTCATAGGAGTGTTCCAGAAGGCTCAGCTGAGAATTAACTTTCAAACACAGTTTCTGCCAGAAGATTAAGGTTTCAGATCTGAAAGACTTCAGTATGAACTGGTCCCTTGCAGCTTCATTGCAAAGAGATCCGTCATTCTTCTTGCTGATTTTTAAACAGGCTTTTCAGACAAGCAGTTCAAGACATTAAGAAGAGACCTTGACTGTGTGGGGTTCAGTCTAAATCAGGCAAGCCTTCAACTCTGTGTGACAAGGAAGCAAGGCTGCTATAGTATTTAAGGAAGCCACTGGCATGTGCCAAGCTACGGCAAGAGCACTACACAGGCCTGCCATCCAGAACCCGTGTAAAGAGGAACGAAAACCGACTCTAGAAATATGTCTTCTGACTTCCACACTTAGGTTCTGTGCTCCATACTCTCACTCCTTCCCTCTTTCTCTTACCCGCCCCGCATCGCTAAGTTAGATAAACAGAGAAAAAGAATCTTTTAAAATGTGTAAAGAGTCCCTGCAAGGCGGGGCGCTGTTTCCTGACCCAAGTGGAAGGAAGCAGAGTCTGAGTGAGTGAGAACGGGTCATCTGCCTGGGGAGGACAGGGTCCTTTCAGAGCGGTCTCTTTCACAGAGCGAGGCGGCGTCTGTGCTACGTTACCTGAGGTACAGGAATGGGTGCGTGTTTTTGGGTAAATATGCTGCATATACAGCTTCTATGGCTTTCTTCAGGGCAGCCGATTCCACCAGCCGGTCTGAAAGAGCAAACGTGGAGTTAGCAAAGGTGGAGAAGCCACTTGTGCTTCAGATGAGGTCGCAGCTGCACCCTCACACATGGCCATAAAGTCACCCCTGGAATGACAGCCTTGTCAGATGCCCAGGAACAAGAGCCCCCTTTATCTGTCACCGCTCCCCAGCATCTCAGTACAGGCTTGGGGTTTTCCTCTTGTCCAAGCAGCAGAAAAGAGGAGAGGGTGTCCGACCGATTCCGTCTGCTCACGCCTTCCTCCTGTCAGCCCGTGCATATCAGCTTTGCTGCCATTGGCCCTCAGCAGCTCTCAGTCAGACATTTCAGTCCACAAAGACAAAGCTAACGATCACACATGGCCAAATGCAGAAAAACCATAGTGGTGGATAAATTAGGCCCAGTGTCTAGCCCTGTAACAGACGTGTGTGGTCCACGGTGAGGTGAGAGGCACTAGCTTTGTCCACAGAGGGTCCCTTACTAAATGAGGAAGGCTCAGAGCAAGCTCCGCAGCACCTTGGGCAGCACAAACAGCTCGATGCATGTAATGTAAGGTGACTTAAGTGACCCAGGCTTAGAGGGAATAGAGAAAGACTAGAATTAGGACTAAAGACAAAAGAACATATATTGTCAGAAAATTCTTTCTCCTGAGATAGATTTTTAAAATAGCGCAATGAACTGTTGTTCTAGGAACTGGCAGCCAAGACTATGCCGTGTGTTGCATTTCTAACAGGAGTCACGAGACCATTGTTATTGTTCTGAGTGGTCCCACAGCCACAGCCCCTTTAACAACGCCACAGTGTGCTCCTGTCCTGACCACACAGGCCTGCTGGTGTCGCTAATAAGACAGATGAAGAGAATCTGCTGAGGTCTCTGAACGTGAGGCAGACTTTCACAGGACGCTGTCGCTGTCCCTAGGTGAACATGGACAGGACAGAATGGGAAGCTGGCCTCTATTGCCATCATGAACAAGTTGGCCAGAGTAACACATCCTGTGTCCACGGATCCAGCAGAAATATGGACAGGCCAGTCAAACGATACTTAGTTGACTTTTGTTTGTCTGCTCTGTAGTCAACATGTGTGATAAAAAGCAGTTATTCTTTTACAAAAAGTCTTAAGTACACTTATTAATTTGGGGGAGAGACAGGGACATGTGGAGGACAACCTGCAGGAATCAGTTCCAGCATGTGGTCCTGGGACCAGAACTCAGGTCACCAGGCTGCTGACAAGTGCCTTTCCTGTTGAGGTTTTACACTGGCCCCCAGTGCTGTTACTTTTTTTTTTTTTTTAATAAAGATTTATTTATTTATTTTGTATATGAGTACACTGTTGCTGTCTTCAGATGCACCAGAAGAGGGCATCCGATCCCATTACAGATGGTTGTGAGCCACCATGTGGTTGCTGGGATTTGAACTCAGGACCTCTGGAAGAGCAGTCGGTGCTCTTAACCACTGAGCCATCTCTCCAGCCCAGTGCTGTTACTTTTAGGCTTAGAACAAACCAATGAAAACGTTGATCCCTAAGCTCTACACGTGACAAGGCTTACTGTTTACTAGGACAGATACCTGCTGGTATAAGTGATATTATGAGAACCTGTGTAACAGCGATTGGCCTCTTCTAACTGCTCCTGGACGGCTCTAAATAAGTGATATAAAACATACAAGGAGGTGGTGTGGACACCTTTAATCCTAGCACTCGGAGGCAAAGATAGGTGGATCTCTGGGAGTTTGATGCCAGCCTGATCTAAACACAAGTTCCAGAACAGCCAGGGCTGTTACATAGATAAACTATCTTAAAAATCCAAAACCAAACCAAACCAAGCCAAAAGACATCAAAACACACGTAACTCAAGGGCTAGAGAGCGGCTCAGCAGCCGAGCACCTGCTCTTACACAGGACTCGATCCCAGAATTCACACCAGGCAGGCAGCTCACAAGCACCCGCAACTCCAGCTCTGGGGACCCAACACTCTCTTCTGGCCTCTGCGGGTACTGCACTCACACATTAATAGAAATAAATAAAAAAGATTCTGTTTAAAGATGTGTAATTTAAGACATGTATTGCCACTCACTGCTAAAAAAAAAAAAGGAAGACAGTTTCCAGTGGCAGACAAAGACGGCAGCCGGTAGTTCTGATGACTGTGTTACATGGAGGCTAAGGGACTGCAACAGAGACCCTGCACGTCGTGTACACTGCTGCACTTTTCATAGCAGCAAGGAAACAGAATTGGCCTAGGAGCTATCATAACATAAATATGGACAGTAGAAATGTGGGTCATAAGCACAACGCAATGTTATTAAGTCACACAGAAAAATCACCAAGCTTGCAGAAAAACAAATGGAACTTGACGTGACGGAGGACAGACGGAGCAGAGGACAGACTACTGGGATGAAGTAGAAGGACCCCTGTGTAGGAAGGGCGTGGGCAGGGGATGGGCGCTGAGAAGGGACAAAAAGTATGTGTGAAAATGCCACGAGACCTTTTATTTTGTATGCAAATTAAGAAACAAAATAAATATATCTATACCTTAAAAACCCCCAAAAAACGAAAGCAAAAAAAACACCTGTGGAAGGTGACCCTCCTTTGAGGCTGGAGAGATGGCGCCCAGGTAAGAGCACTTGCTGCTCCTGCAGAGGGCCTGGGTCAGTAAAGAACCAGAGTGTGACGGCCAACAACGCCGACAGATAAAAATTACAGAGGCTTCCTAGTCGGGCCAACTGTGACACGAATCTCCCCGTGTGTGATCTACCCTGGGACTCAGGAACTCTTGGGTTCCACACGGCTCTCCGTGTAGACACTCGTTCTTTCTCACTTACGGTTGATGAAGAGTAGGAAAATGCACTTCTTCACTGAGTAGTTTGCATTCGAGATATAGCCATTCATTTTGAAAGCTAGGGTTTTATCCTCACACCCAACTTCGATCAGTTCTCTGTTTAGAAAAAATACATTTTGAAACTTCTGAAAGCATAGAAATCTTACATGTCAGAAAAGAATCACAATAGTAAAAATCAGGGTTCCTTCTCATAAACCAACTTTGCCCCATAAAAACCTGAGACTAGATTCAGCTGAGGTCCAATGAGTATTCTCAACATCTGTCCATCCATCTATCCAACTGTCTACCACTCTCTACCCAGCCACCTACTCAGTGTTTCCAAGAACTTGTGCTGAGTACCGGACACTACTTTAACTGCTGAGAAGAGGAATCTAACCTGGTCCTTACTTCGCTTAAAAAGTGTGTTATCATAACTAAACACTAAGCTTTACACCCCAAAACTCACCTCTGCTGACCTGAAACCTTACTATACTGACTATCACCATAATGGATTCCCCAGAGTGTTTACTGGCAAGGACAGGTAAAGAAGAGCAGGTCTCTCTGAAAAGACACATTTATGTCACAATAACCTACTGGCAGCCAGTTAGGTCCTAGTAGTCTTCACATTCTTCACTATCCCCAGAGATCTCCCCTTCATGCCCGTTAGTTTTCTTCTGAGGCATCAGCACAGCCTGCTAATGGCTGGTATAATTACCTATTTCCTTCTGACTGGAGTGCTGTGAGAGGGGACTCGTTCCAGCTGTTCACTGCTGCATCCCTGCTGTACTACACACACATTTTGCTGCATGACAGAGGCTGCTTTTCCTACAGTAAAGGCCCGGGTCCCTGGGTAGAGTGCAGCCTGCAGGTTTGCACATGCGCACTACCCACAGCTCTTTTTTCCTCCAAGGTCTCAGGAGGCCAGAATGGAAACCTGCTTCTGGTAATGCTCTCTAGGGTCGATATCTAATCTCTTACAGCCCATGGGATTCAACAGCAACTAGTGTTCAGTCTTAAAATTGTGTCAAAAGCTTTTAAAAGTTACACTGTATAATACAGAGATCTTCCTCTGTTCTAGAAATACAGTTTTTAAAATTAACCCATTTACATTTAATTAGAAAAGTGTGATAACAAACTACTTGTTCCCTTGGTTTGACTCAGAGAATGAACAGTTTGTCCTTGGAAGTAGAATTTCAGTATTAGGTCAACTGCCAATGCTTTTGAATCCTTGGGGAAAGGGAAGTCTGGCCCCACAGGAAGAATCTTAATATTACCACCTGGGGTATGTGGGAAGTTCAAAGCTGACATTCCTAGCAAGGCACCTGGGATGGAAAGGGTGGGCTTTACAAACAAGGGAGCTCAAGGGAGCTCACCAGAGAAGCAAACTCTTCTCATGGGCTGCTAATGCCTGCAAATGCAGTCTTGAGGAACACAAAATTTCATCTGGCTTTTTCACATCTCTTGCACCTGATACATAACTTGAAATAAGGAAGACAATCACTTTTGAGTGACAAGTAAGTTAAATCTTCCCAGGAACATCCAGGGGCAACAGAACTCTAAACTTTAAAGAGAACACAGACACAGCATCCAGGAGACAAAGCGCCAGGCAACACTGACTACAGAAACAGTGCTCCATCAACTACCCTGAGGCACGGGAACCAGCCTGCTATCTGACTACGCCAGCTCTTGCAGCATTTACTGTCTCAACAAGTTTCAAAATAAAAACTGAGTTGATGAATCAAGGGAAGGAACAGGAAGGATTCTGTCACATGCGATTACCACGTACCGACTAACAGCATTTCCAAAGATGGAGCGAATGTTGTCTACGGTCGTGGCATTGGGTAGTGTTCTGACATCAGAGACTGTCTCGCCTTGCTGGAAAACAACAGAGCACTGTGACGACATCCGATGGCCCCGAGAAGTAAGAATGTTTTTCTTAAAAATTGCCTAATTTTCTTTCCTAATACAGAATTGTCCTTTAAAAACCGTAACTTAGGGATTGAAGACATGGCCCAGCCACTAAGAACACGGGCTGCTCCTCCTGCACAGGTTCCAAGTTTGTTCCCCAGAACCCACGTGGCACTCACAACCACATGTAAATCCAGTTCCAAGTGATCTGATGAACTCTTCGGGCCTCTGTGGGCACATAGACATACATGTAGGCAAAAATTTGCACACATAAAACAAAAATGAAGCCAGCAGCAAACCACTGAACTGAGAATAGGTCCCCTATTGAAGGAATCAGAGAAAGAACTGGAAGAGCTTGAAGGGGCTCGAGACCCCAAAAGTACAACAATGCCAAGCAACCAGAGCTTCCAGGGAATAAGCCACTACCTAAAGACTATACGTGGACTGACCCTGGACTCTGACCCCATAGGTAGCAATGAATATCCTAGTAAGAGCACCAGTGGAAGGGGAAGCCCTGGGTCCTGCTAAGACTGAACCCCCAGTGAACTAGTCTATGGGGGGAGGGCGGCAATGGTGGGAGGGTTGGGAGGGGAACACCCATAAGGAAGGGGAGGGGGGAGGGGGATGTTTGCCCGGAAACCGGGAAAGGGAATAACACTCGAAATGTATATAAGAAATACTCAAGTTAATAAAAAAAAAAAAAAAAAAATGAATATATCTTTAAAAAAAAATCATGACTTACTTTTTTAACTGAGAAACTAATTCCTGAATTGTGTATTGAGTACCTGGAAAAGACAAAAGGAAAAGCTAGGCAGAGGGCATCCAAATGCACAATAAACTCAGCAAACTATTTTTAATTAAATACGTTGGTAGATTCATGAGAAAAAAGTAAGGGCATGTGCAAACCAAAATACCTTGGTATAATCTATATTACCCACAAGAAGACAAAGCAACAGAGACTCTTGGAGATTACAGCTCCCAATGTGACTTAAGTCACAGGAAACACCAGGTGTTACAGCTACTGACAGGATCTCAGCTATAAGAACCTGCACCTCCAGGTTACGTTCCGGGTGACAGAGCTAGGCTGCCACGAGGACATCCTTAACACTCAATTCACCCTCTGCACTTGACTCTGTGAGCACACAATCCCATGACAGCACACAATCCCATGACAGCACACAATCCCATGACAGCACACAATCCCATGACAGCACACAATCCCATGACAGCACACAATCCCATGACAGCACACAATCCCATGACAGCACACAATCCCATGACAGCACACAATCCCATGACAGCACACAATCCCATGACAGCACACAATCCCATGACAGCACACAATCCCATGACAGCACACAATGCCATCACTGCACACAATCCCATGACAGCACACAATCCCATGACAGCACACAATCCCATGACAGCACACAATCCCATGACAGCACACAATCCCATGACAGCACACAATGCCATCACTGCACACAATCCCATGACAGCACACAATCCCATGACAGCACACAATCCCATGACAGCACACAACCATCATCTTCTCCTGGTGCCGGTCCTATCCAGCCTCTCAGTGTCTCCACAGCCTTTGGAGGCAGCTTTGTCCCCCCTCTATCCACTAAGTCCATGAACGACTGTCTGGTGACAGGCATTTATTAACACCAATTTTCTACCTTAGCGCACACAGAACCAAAGCAGCCACTAAGAATATTTTTGATGCTAATTTATACAATTTTACTAGTGGGAGTGCGGAGAGTGTAGGGGACTGAATACATGAACCTGTTCCCATATGGACAGATATATTTAGAAATACTGACAGAATCACTACTGTGATTAAGACGTGTAGTTCGAGGGGTTGGAGAGATGGCTCAGTGGTTAAAAGCACCGACTGCTCTTCCAGAGGTCCTGAGTTCAATTCCCAGCAACCACATGGTGGCTCACAACCATCTGTAAAGAGATCTGATGCCGGGGGTTGGAGATTTAGCTCAGTGGTAGAGCGCTTGCCTAGCAAGCACAGGGTCCTGGGTTCGGTCCCCAGCTCCAGAAAAAAAAAAAAAAAGAAAAGAGATCTGATGCCCTCTTCTGGTGTATCTGAAGACAGCTACAGTGTACTTATATATAGTAAATGAATAAATCTTTAAAAAAAAAAAAAATGACGTGTAGTTCGAGCCCCACTGTAGCCATGTGCAGCAATGGATGATGCTCATCTGGACCCGATTCTGCCTTTGCCTGCTTGTATCCCCTTCTGCTTCAACGGATCAGACATCCAAGTCACTTTGGCAAACTTCTTTTATCCCATTCTTCCTAAGGCATACCAAGGAAAGACTGCCAGCCAATAAGGCTCCCCGGAGCTGTGGGTACAAAACCATGGATCCCAGTAATGCCAGTGACAGCACTGCAGGAGAGGACTCCAAAGCAGAGGCAGAGGAAACAACAGAAGGATCACCAGTGCCCTGTCCTACCTTACCTCACCTACCCAGTGGGCAACAGCGATTCCTTTTTGGCTTAAGGTATCTAAAATTAGTTTGCTTCATCTGCCAGTCAAGATGGCACCAAAAGAGGCCAACTGTGCCCCGGGCAAGATGAGTCAAGACTCAGGACTGATAAGCAAACTGGGACCGGAACAGAACCCAGGTCAGCCTGGCTGTCGAACCTAGCTTTCAAGTACTCTTAATTTACAAGCACGGGGGCACTTCCCTTTAGTAACAGAGCTCAAGACCCACTCCCACATTCTGGACGGTACCTGCCAACAACTTCCAAAATCTTCCCGTACTCTTCACTGGGATTTTTTAAAGCTTTCCTCCTTGTGATTATGTTGTAAAAAAGGTCTTCCACCTAAAGAAAGATCCATTTGTCTCATAAACTCATGATGTACATGGAAAGTATCACACAGTCTACCGAAAGCTGCATATTAAAGTACTGAATGCTATGGCGTTAGCAACAGACTGTCCTAAGGGCTGACTCGGGAGGGGAAGAAATAAAGCAGCACCAACCCCACATTCACTGACTTACTTCTAAGGGGATGAGGGGTGCCTGTTTGCTAAAAATATGAGGACATTTTAAACTGTTGTCCTGCTTAAGACAGTAGACAATTTAGCAAGACCCGACTGTAGCTGCAAACAATTACTATATTACACAGATGTTCTCCAACTAAGGACAAGCATAAAGCTCTGGAGAGCATTTGGACTCTCTACAGTCACACCTGGCATGCAGCTAAGGCTCATGCAGCGGCCAGAACTGTGAAGCGCAGGTCTGTTTCTGCCTCCTGCCTGCCAATCATGCCGGGACTTGGGAAGGTCTCTGGAAAGCCTTTGCGATGTGCTACAGTTGGGGTTGGGGGGCCAGGGAGGAAAGGGGCCAGACATGAAACAAGACAGTGAAGTGCTTGGTGGAATCTCTGACTGGAAAGACACCAAGATGCTATGATAAGGCTGCCTGAGGGGTTTCCTCTGGACTAATAACACTCACGTGACCCACCCATTGCCCTCTGGGGCAGACGCCTAGGCATTCTTTGTTCTATTGGAGACATGAGAAAACTGAAGTTCTGAGATGTTAAGTGACTTGCCCTCAGACACACACAGTGCTGAAATACAAGACTGGGACTCCGACGTGTCTTCTGGAGTCGACCCTAACTTTTTCAATCCCAGCTACTCTGCCACCGATTTCTACCACCCCAGACCCTACAAAAGACAAGAATCTAGGCAGGCTGCCATGCTATAAACCCAACAATCATTTTCCTTACTTAGAAGCATAAATATCTTGGGACTTCTATTTCGAGTGAAAATGTATTTGATTTTTACATCAGAAACTCAGAGCCCATCTCAGATTGCTTCAGCACAGCAGGGGTCTCTCAGCAGCTCTATCCCCACCCCCATTCTTACCGTGATCAGGGTACCCTGGTTGCCTGCACATGGTTTAGGAGGGGCTTGTAGCTTTCCATCTGAGTAACTTGCTCTGCTCAGAAAACATAACAGATTATATTATTTGTATCTAACAAAATGCTTATCCAAAACATAAAAATAAAAATCACAATGCAGGCATCATGGCCTATGTCTGCAACTCCAACACTGTAAATGCCTTACAAGTTCCTGAGCCGCATAAAACATAAAACATTAATAGGTCACATTTAAAAAATGACAAACTTGGGGTTGGGGATTTAGCTCAGTGGCAGAGCGCTTGCCTAGGAAGCGCAAGGCCCTGGGTTCGGTCCCCAGCTCCGAAAAAAAGAACCAAAAAAAAAATGACAAACTTCATTATTAACAGAAAACCTGCAAATAGATGAAAACATCATACACCAAATATTAACCAGGCCCAAAGTCTATACAACTCAATGAACTTCTATACAGTTAGAATAGGCATTGAGAAATTAATCTGTGAAGCTTCACATTAAATTTACAGCTTCAGTATGGAATATATTTTATGCACTCATCCATGAGAGAACTAGTAGAACAGTAAACTTTCTAATCTCCTTCATAATCGTGTCCATTACTGGATTCAGTCTGTATCTCCACACTTTAAAAATGAAAATTATATCATACACTATAACACAGCCATATTATATATTGTTAATTGGATTTTATTTTAAAGCCCTGTTATAACAAATCTTGCCTGAGCTATTAAATTCTGAGTTAATAACCAACAGCTTTGCCACTGCGTAAGGTAGCTGTAAAGGTTGCTGCAATTCTGCAACCATTTGCCTGCTAAGGACCTGGTAATAGAGAAAAGCCTAGGGAGTTGGGGATTTAGCTCAGTGGTAGAGCACTTGTCTAGCAAGTACAAGGCCCTGGGTTCAGTCCTCAGCTCCAAACAAAAAAAAAAAAAAAAAAAAGAAAGAAAGAAAAGAAACGCCTAACCAGCACTGGGAGGGAGCACTTGTTCTTTTCTTTTTTTTTTTTTTTTTTTTTTTGGTTCTTTTTTTCGGAGCTGGGGACCGAACCCAGGGCCTTGTGCTTCCTAGGTAAGCGCTCTACCACTGAGCTAAATCCCCAGCCCCGGGAGGGAGCACTTGTAACCCCATCGCTCCAGAGGCAAAAGTAGGAGGGTCATTGCAAGTTCCAGACAGCCGGAGTTTTTTGTCTCAGAAACAAAACACAATATCCCAAGAGAAAATCAGCTCTTGATCTGGCCCAGGGACAGTCTTTTATACAAGTGTAGACTAATGTGTTAGGTGATCCAGCAAGAAGACCCTTTAGCCTGAGTAGGCGACCGGGGAGGTGGCAGCCAGAGAGAAGAAGGGAACTCATCCAGGCTCTAAGGAGAAACAGTCTCAGGTGACTGGAGAAGAAGACTGGTAAGTCAGAGAGCAGGAGCTCTGGAACACACTGCACGAGGTAATGTGGAGACGAGGGGCTGAAGTAGGTCAGGACACTTAGAAGTGTCTTAGCTCATGTCACTGCTGCTGTAGTGACCATGACCAAAGCGACTTGGGGAGGAAAGGGTTTATTTGGCTTACACTTCCACATCAAGTTGGGACAGGAACACAAGTAGGACAGGAACCTGGACACAGGAGCTGATGCTGAGACCATGGAGGAGGCTGCTTACTGACTTGCTCAGTTTGCTTTCTTACAGAATCCAGGACCACCCACCCCCGGAATGGAACAACCCACCATAGGCTGGGCACGTCCCCCATTAATCACTAATTAAGAAAATGTCTTACAGCCAAATCTAAGGGAAGCATTTTCCTTTTCCTTTTCTTTTTTTTTTTAAGATTTATTTATTTTATATATATGAGTACACTGTTGCTGTCTTCAGACACACCAGAAGAGAGCATCAGATCTCATTACAGATGGTTGTGAGCCACCATGTGGGTGCTGGGAATTGAACTCAGGACCTCTGGAAGAGCAGTCAGTGCTCTTAACCCCTGAGCCATCTCTCCAGCCCCGGGAAGCATTTTCTTAATTAAGGTTCCCTCTTCTCAAATGACTTTAGCATGTCATAAACCTATCCAGCACAGGAAGGCACTGGGTGCCAAGATGAAACCTCTGGCTTTCATCCTGCCACAGAAGAGGGCCACTAGAAACCTAGGTAGGGCATAACAAAAACAAACAAACAAACAAACAAACAAACAAACAAACAAACCCAGAGGTCTTGAAACAGGACTCGGGCTACCTACAAACACCTTAACCCACAACTGTCTCTGGTTTGTAACTCCCATCAGCCCACCCAGAATTCACACACAATCAAGACCCCTAACGCCAGCCCTGCATAGTCTGAAGTACTCTCTCTCTTGTCACATCCCACATTAGTTCAGAAGACTGAGGGTACAGAACTGCCCTGATTTAATTTACAAACAACCTGAGTGCCCTCGTTTCTCTTTCCGCATTCATCAGGGATGACTACAAGTCTTCAGCCAGTGTCAGCCAGTGCTCACAAAAAACAAAACAACAACAAAAAAAAAAAAAACTTGACTGTGATTTCTTGACTCCCATTTTCTTTCTGTCTCAGGACCATTTCCAAGCCTCTGGAAACTGCCAGCAGACACTCCCTACAAAGCAAGCCAGCTCACACAGGCCCTGAGAGAAGGGAACCAGAAGCTCAGGAGCCAGCAAATGAATGTGAGTCTCCAGCATTCGAGCCACAGACCTGCACTCAGCCCAAGTGCTGGCCACCAAAGGTCAAAGGGAAGAAATAAGATGAGCAGCTCCGAGGTGCCTGGAAACCTATGTGCAATGGACCCCTTCCTGGGTGCTTGTACTGCTACAACTTATCTCTTAGGAAGCCGTCCCATGGGGCTGGAGAAGACTCAGCTGCTAAAAGCACTGGCTACTCTTCCAGCAGAGCAGAGGCCAACGAGAAAGGGAACAGGAAATGAGAATATCTCATTCCTAGAAACTTCCAGAGAACCTGCATTCTGTTCCCAGAACCTACATGTTGTACTCACAGTCTACAGTCATATGTAACTCCCGTTCCAGTAGACTCCATTCCTTCCTCAGCCTCCAAGGGTACCAGATTTACACGTGGTACACAGACGTGAATGCAGTCAACATATCCATATACATAAGACACACTAATTTAAATCTTAAAAAGAAGCCATGAGGGAAGAGAGAGCCCCCACTTCATGACCATCCCTTTGGATGTACTTATTCACAGCAATGGGAGAAAAACTAGTATCTTAGTGTGTGTGTGGGTGGGTTAGGGTGGGGGGGTAACACATATTTACGGTGGACACAGAAGCCATGACCACATACCTGTATGCACATTTCCCATCAGCTGTTTTGGTTGTAATAGTGACATGGGCCACATGGCTTATGCTTGCCAAAGCCTAGGGAGGAAAGGGAACCAGATGAAAGGAAACCTCACTGTGGCATAGGTTATCTAACTTGCCTCTTCCAATCTACATCACCATGGCAACAATAAACACTCTGATGCTGTTTTAAGAAAGAGATAAAATCTAGCCCATAAGGTAATCACTAGAATAAGGGGAAGCATGTGTTACAAACTCCAAAAGGAACACACCAGACTTCCTGTGTTAACAGTAACTGTATCTTATGCTGCTACCACAGGGACTGTGCTGGGCAGTTTCCATTACTGTAACAACACACAGGACGATCAACTTATAGACAACAGGTTTCTATTAGCTCGTGGTTTTAGAGGACCCATTTGATGATCAGTAGTTCCTGATGCTTTTGGTCCTGGGTTGAAGAAACTCATGGTGTGGAATTCATGAAGACCAAAGTCACTCACACCTCACATATGCAGAGGCCAAAGAGAACAAGAAGGAGTTCACTGTCCCTTTCCAACCTGGAAACCACCTACTAAGTCCTACACTTAGCTTAAATAATTTTCCAATAACAACAAAGTATGGACCAAGCTTTCAGTGTATGGGCCTCTAGAAAAATATTCCAGATTCAAAGGGAATTTATTCTCAGTGATTTATCTTCTAAGGAATTAAAAATGTGCCTTCAGAAAGAAATAATGGAATCTCTCAAAACAGCTTTATAGAAACAATTATATTTTTAAAAAGACAAATTTAAAATTGCTACAGTGGGTCTGTGCAACAACATCTAGACGCCAGAGGCAGTTTTCAGCTGACTGAAAGAAGTGTGACTCCGCCTGGGTGGCTGGGGTCAGAGCTCACTGGACGCTTGGAGTCTGAGATCAGCAGAGGAGCTTAGTTCCACCTCAGAAACATACGGACTGAAAGTGGACGTGCTTCAGACTCAGAGGTCACTCCGTCAGAGCCGCACTTCCCTGGTTCATATAAGCTATTCTTCCCTTCATAGCCAGGCTGGCCTCAGACTCTATGTAGATCTGGCTGGTTTCAAACTCTAGATGCTCCTGTCTCAGCTTCTCGAGTACTGGGATTATAGGCATATACCATTGCATCCAGCTTGGCTTTTATAATTTTCAACATTTAAGAAATTGGGTGTGGTAGTGCAGACCCTTAATCCCAATATTTTGGAGGCAAAGGAAGGAAGATCAGGAGTGCAAGACCAGCCTCAGCTACACAAGGAGCTCAAGACCAACCAGTGTAGAAGACCTGGTTCAAACCATAAGATATGTTTAAAATGCAAGTGATTTTTGAGACCTTGTAAAGCAAGAGCTGCTCACAGAAGACAATCCTACGTATTTCTAGGAAGAAAGTGGGCCAAAATACACAATACAGCGGACAGCCCTGCTGCTTCCTAAGGAGCCTTTTCAAGTAGACGGGAGCAGACTCTGGGGTCAGAGTGTCTACATTCACTCCTCCACTCTGTCACTGTCTAGTGTGCACACATCAGGCTTCTTACACATCCTCAGGGAGATGGTAACTCTATGTTGTGGGATTGGAAGGAAGAGTTAATTCACAAAAGGAGTATCACTGGCACACAGAAACCTCCTTCTGATTCCAGTAAACAGTAACTCCCAAGACAGACTAAGGATGCAGGAGGAAGGCTAGAATTGACCCACAGGGCTGTAGCTAGGATAAAACTGTCTTCCTACAACCTGACCAGAGGCAGCTTCAAATTAAGCTTTTCAGAGACTGTCTTTTGGGAACAATTTGAGGTTACTGTGAGCCAGCGGGTACTTGAGACTATACTGTTTTGACCTACACTCCCTAAATTATAGAGACCAGCTCACAGCTTGTGGGGGATGTCAACCTTGTGAAGGAAAAAGTGGGAGGGAGAGCGAGGTGCCACAGGCTCCTGGGACTCCTCAGACAGTCCTGATCTGCTGCACACAGTATTACATTTAAGACAGCTCCCAGCACACCAGTGAGACAGCAAAAAGGAACCCAGGCCAGGGTGGTGGCCACTTCCTCTGTCTTCGCAGAAGTCTTCACAGGTGACCACATTCCCTCAACTCCTTCTAAGTTACCTCATTAAGCAGGGCTTTCATTGGAGCAGGATGACGGTGGTGAGATATGACTGACCAAGGATTTGGGGGCTTGGGATTGGCTCAAACGTAGTATAAAAGCTTATGGGTAGGGCAATAAACTCAGATCTGCATCCTGATGCTGGTCTCTGGGGTCAGATTTCCTGGGATTCATCAAGTGACTCTGTCACCTCTCACCTCCCACCCTTGGTCCTATTCCCACATCAGCTGCCTTTTAATTTAAATAAAATCTATGCCTGTCTTACTCACTGTTCTACTGCTACAAAGAGAACCATGAACATAGTAACTCTCATAAAAGGAATCTAGGGGCCGGCTTACAGCTTCAGAGAGTCATTAGGCCATTATCGTCATAGCTGGGAACATGACGGCAGGCAGGCAAGCATGGTGCTAGAGAGTTCCACCCTGATCCCAACAGCCCTTCTGGTTCACAGGTCTGTGCTCCTTCTCTGCTTTTCCCTGTGCTTACTGGCTGACAGCCTATTGCATGTATTGTATTTTCTAACCACAGGACCCTGCTTTCAGTGACCATTCCTGCATGTCCCCTATAGTTTTAATATACTGATAAACAGATAAAAGCATTGATCAGATTCACATTTGGTTTCCTAATACAACTTCATAGGTGTCTTAGGGTTTTACTGCTATGAACAGACACCATGACCAATGCAACACTTTTAAAGACAACATTTACTTGGGACTGGCTCACAGGTTCAGAGGTTCAGTCCATTATCATCAAGGTGGGGGCATGGCTGTGTCCAGGCAGGCATGGTGCAGGAGCTGAGAGTTCTGCATCTTGTTGCAAAGGCAAACAGAAGACTGACTTGCAGGCAGTTAGAAGGGTCTCAAAGCCCACCCCTACAGTTTCCTCCAACAAGGCCACACCTACTCTAGCAAGGTCACACCTCCTAATAGTGCCATTCCCTGGGCCAACCACATTCAAATTACCACAGGAGATAATGTTAGAGACTTCAATAAAAAGATACACACTATCCAGTGCCTCTGTAGATAAAATAGCATATTAAGTATTTTTCAAAATTTCTCAGTCATGGAAAGCTAAATTTGCTCAGATTTACATATGGTGAACAAGTACAAGTATTAAATTGCACTTGCCTGTGTTGAGAGGTGAGACATTATCACAGGAGGACGTTTTTATACATTTCTTTAAGTCTGACTTACCTCACCACGAAAGCCATAGGTGGAAATACTAGCTAAATCCTCAAAGGTCTGCAGTTTACTTGTAGTGAACCTCTCACACACAATATCCAAATCTTCCTTCTGTGTGATTAAGAGGGAGGGAAGGACATATGAGTACGTCTTCATTTTCTTAAATCCTTCTGAATTCTCATCTCATTGCTTTACGCCGAGAAGAAATCCTCAGGGGGAGAGGTCTAAATTAGTACCAACTTCCTTACTGGCAAACAAGAACTGGACCTGGGTCTTCACCTTACTAGGTGGCTCCTTCTCACTGTCATGCGCAGTGCCCACTTCTGGCCCCCACCTCCTAGCATCAGGACTCCATGCGTAGACCTCTTCTCTACCTACACTCACTCACTGTTGCCTTCCTCGGCCCCTCCGTCCCCACCTTTTTTGAGACAGTCTCGTTGTAGAGTATAGGATGCTTCAATCTTAATTCTCCCACCTTGACCTCTCAAGTGCTGGAATGTATGCATGTGACATCATACCCAAATTTCATTGTCTTTCTTTTTAAATTAAAAAACCAAAACTTTTTTTCAGTCTACAGGAAGGAAAACTCTTCTATCTTACAAGGAGTAAAAACACTTATGACTAAATTGTCATTTTAGCTGCATGTGGTGGCACACATTTGAAACTCTAGCACGTTGTAGACAGAAGTAGGAGGGACAAGAACTTCGCTCCACAGAGCATGAAGGTTAGTCTAGCTCAGAAGAGGCCCTGCCTCAAAAGCCATAAACATGGGCTAGAGAGAAACCTCAGTGCGGCAAGAGCACTTTCTGCTTCCTGAGGACCTGAGTTCTGCTGCCAACACCCATGTCAGGTAATGCACTGCTCCTTCTAACTCCAGCTCTGGGCAATCCAAGGCCTCTACAGGCACTAGCACTCACAGGCAGGGATACCTACACACACACACACACACACACACACACACACACACACACACACACACACACCTTTAAGTGTAACATGCCCCACAGGAACTGCCTGTCCTTCCTTTAAACGTTTCTTTCCCAATCTTTCCCATTAAATGGCGACTCCTAGTCAACTACCCGTCTTACATCAGCAAACTCTGAGAGGTCTGCCCTCACTCAGAGTTAACTCAGGAGAACCTCAGTGCTCCTTACATCTCGGATACAATCAAACTGGTTCAAGGCACGGCCACCCCACTCCTGGTTCCTACAAGAGTCTTTTGCTGTCTACACTGCCCTTCAGCGACTTGTTTGCAAAGGTCTTTTTAAATTTAATTTTATTTTTTATGTGCCTGACTGTATGAGTACCATACGCATGAAGTGCCCTCAGAGGCCAATTGAGCCCTTGAAACTGGAGTTCTAGCTGTTGTTAGACACTTCCTATGGATGCTGAGAACAGAACTTGGTTCCTCTCCAAGTGTGGCAAGTGTTCTTAACTACTAAGCCATCATCACTCTGGGCCCATTCAAAGGTTTTAAAAAAAAACTCACCACACCATGTCCTGTTTTACTTACAATGAGTCAGATCCCACTATAGCTGCCAAAAAGATCACCAGTTTACTATGCCCAGAATGCTTCCTCCTAGGCCTCGTACCCTGGTCTTGTTGGCCATGTTGCATGGTTTCCTTACTGGTCCATCAAGTTGAAGCATGCCTCTACGCTAAGATTTTGTCCTTACTGTTCTTTTTACCCAAGACACTCATCCTTTCAACCATGTTAAAACCTGCTCCTTGATCTCCTTTCATTTTCTCCATCAACTCCCATCCATATTATAGCCCTCCTGAATGACAATAAATGGAGGCCATATCCTTTCCCACCTCTGCTCCTCTTCCTCCCAGCTTCTGTATTCTGCACAGAGCTTTATGGCACCCAGCATACTGGTCACTTTGTCCTGACCCCCACTACCATGACAGAAAACAAAGGATTATTGTCCATTTTGTTCACTGCCATAGTCCTTGAACAGTGTTCAATATACACTAGAAATTTAATACTAATTATTGCTACATGTTCAAGCCTTCAATCTAAAACCCCTACGGAGAAGACTACAGGCACCAGGTCCTGCGTTTGAGGTGAAGCACATAAAACTGGCTCCCCCAGGCCTTGCTTACCCTGATTCCAGTGCCATTGTCTTGGATCTGAATTAGCTTCAGGCCTCCTTCTTTAACAATCACTTGAATATTTGTAGATTTTGCATCTAAACTGGCAAATCAGAGAAAATATTCTGTCAGTTGAAGCTACTCTGATGCACATAATTGTAATATCAAATTTCAAACAAAGAGAGTACTTGATTAGCATGCTTTTTCTTTGTCTTACAAGCTCAATGTGGGTACTATATGAACATACACATTGCTTAAGTGACAATGTGTCACTTTTCTGTCCCTGTAAGACGGTCCTTTTAGCACATGAGTTTCTTATTTTCTTTTAACTGCTTTTACTGTTATAACAACTCTAACCAGTCTCTGGTTTCTTCTTTTGTTTTTATAAACAATTACTTATTTACTTTATATATGAGTATGTATGTATATGTAGCTGTCTTCTAACACACCAGAAGAGGGCATCAGATCCCATTACAGACGGCTGTGAACCACCATGTGGTTGCTGGGAATTGAACTCAGGACCTCTGGAAGAGCAGTCAGTGCTCCTAACCACTGGGCCATCTCTCCAGCCCCAATCTCTGGTTTCTAAGTGACTCTAATAAATGTCATTTTAAAATGCTGCTTTCCTCTACTCTTTTAAAGAAAACTGCCATGCAGAAAATTTAAGAGGCTTAAGAAGATGAGTCTGGAGAGATGGCTCAGCGGTTAAGAGCACTGGTTGCTCTTCCGGAGGAACAGAGCTCATTCCCAGCATCCACTTGGTAGCTGTAGCCCCAGCTACAGTGGACCTGACTCCCTCTCTGGTCCCTGAGAGCAATCCATGTTCATGGTGCATAGACATAACATGCAGGCAAAACATGCACACAAATAAAATGAAAATTTAAAATGAAACAAGATGCCAGTAGGGACTTAGAGCATGTCTTCGTGGGTAAAAGCACCTGGCACCAATCTCTGGGACCCACATGATGGAAAGACAGAATCAAAGCTGTCCTCTGACCTTCACGAGTGTGTTGCACACGCAGTTCCTATCACCCAAATAAGTAAACAAAATAAACTAAATTAACAAGGAAATGATCTTTAAAAGAATGAGACTCTTTATGTTTTCAGAGCAGCCTACACTCATATCTACCACAGGGAACAAATTCGACCTGGGGCTGCATGAAAAAGGCAAGTTCTCAACTCCTCTCATGAAAAACTTTATTAAAAAAAAACAAACAGTAAGTTACTTAAGTAATGAAATTCTCTTAGCATCTCTGTATCAAAAACCTTGACTTAAATATTTAAGTAGAATCTGCAAAATCTCTGCTTGCATACAAGTTGCCATGCTACTTTTAAGCTTGGTTTTATTGTACAGTATCCAGGCATAGTACAATTAAGTGAGTTATCCTGTCTGTCCAAACACTGTAAAAACTACAGCTACCCTACGGCAGTCTACTGACACCAAACCAAATGTCCGCAGGCTCCCTGCTCTTTCCTTTGGTTACCTCGTAACTCCTTTCTTCTTGTGTCTTAACTCCTTTCTCCCCGTGGCAGTGGTTCTCAACCTTCCTAAAGGTTCCTCTGTTCTGAACTGTAAATCTCTGTGTTTTCTGATAGTCTTAGGTGACTCTGTATAAGGGTCGTTGGGCCCCAAAAAGGGTCTGAGGTCATTTATTTCAGTGCCATTGCTCTGAATGGTTTCTTTTCAGTGCACTTCTACCAGACTGCTATTCTTCACAGAACATTTTTTTTTAAACAGTGTATGGGCTTTCACTAACATCAACTGACATTAACACAAGTGTCCTTTTTGAACTTATTGGGTGTATGTCTATTTTGGGGTATACTATTCACACTGCCTTTTAAAGGTTAAACTGTACACGTCTAACTTCTCTCCTCCACAACCTGACAGGTTTCAAGTCTCAGATGCAACAAATGCCTCCCCCTAAGAACATTAACTAGGGTCACTAATTTGACAACAGGAAGTCAGAAGAAAGCCCCATGTCCACTGCCCTGATAAGTTTGAATAAAACTCAAACTGTGCCTTGGATGTGTACGGATTATTCCCGGGGTGAATGGTAAACCTCTAAAATGGCACACTCTGAAGACTTTCTTCCACCCTTAAACATTCACACATCGTCAGCTGCGCATCTCCTGCGTGTGTAATGTGGTAGCGAGGTACCTCCTCCGGGAAGGTACCATTAACCAATACCACGCGTGTTTCCCTTACTTGAGACCCAAACAGGTCTCGGGCAAGCCGTGAGGACCCTCGGCCCGCGCATAGTGGGAAGCCGGCCTGGCACGCGCACGGTCTCAGTGCCCAGCTCCCTGCATGGTAGCCGACTGCAGCAGGTCCGTCCAGGCTCGCAATCGGGGAACTCGGCTCCGCTCCCTCCGTACCAGTTTTCAATCATCTCTTTGATAGCATTGGCCGGCCGCTGGATAACTTCTCCCGCCGCTATGCGATTCACTACCGTCTCGTCCAGGCGCCGAATAACTCCTGCTACAAACGCCATATTGGCGCCCGATTTTGCCATCAGCCAATCACTTCGGCTCCTCAAGCGCAAGTTCTTCCTTCACCTTGGGCCGACCGCCGTCCTGAGCCACCTTCCCAGCGGCAAGTGCTGATTGGGCAGAATAAATGCCAGTCAATCGCCTCTTACGTCAGTTCCTGGGGTATCTGTTCCGCCCTAAACAGCGGCTGCCCACCGGGTTGGAAGGCAACGCGCTTGCGCGTCAAAGTTCACGGTCCGCTCTTCCTATTGGCTCATTCCTGAGAGCTGAGGGAATACGAAATCTCTAGCCAATAGGAGCGGAGGCGCCCTGGCGGAGGCTGGTGCACCCTGCTCGGGTGATCTGGCGCAGAACCCAGGGGGGTGCTTGGCGTTCGTCGGGCTCCTCCCCGTTTGCTGCGGCCTCAGAGCTCGGCGTTATCCCTTGGCCTCCGCAGAATGTGGATGACGCCCAAGAGGATTAGGATGGAAGTCGACGAGGCTCTGGTGTTTCGGCCCGAGTGGACCCAGCGTTACCTGGTGGTGGAGCCTGCGGAGGGTGACGGGGCCCTGTGCCTGGTGTGTCGCCGCCTGGTCGCCTCTACTCGGGAACGCGACGTGAGGCGCCACTACGAAGCCGAACACGAATTCTACGAACGGTTTGTAGGGGACGAGGAACGCGCGGCCCTGGTGGAGCGTCTGCGGCAGGGCGACATGTCTTTGGCTGCCGTTCTCACTCCGGAGGAGAGAGCTACGCGGGCAGGCCTCGGCCTCTGCCGCTTCTTGGCCTTGAAGGGTCGCGGCTGGGGTGAGGGTGACTTCGTTCACCAGTGCATGGAGGTGTTGCTGAGAGAGGTGCTGCCGGATCACGTCGGCGTCCTGGAAGGCATTGATTTATCTCCAGAGATCACACGGCAGAGAATTCTGAGCATTGACAGCAACCTCCGTAGCCAGCTGTTTAACCGAGCCAGGGACTTTAAGGCCTATTCCCTTGCTTTGGATGACCAGGCTTTTGTGGCCTATGAGAACTACCTGCTGGTTTTCATCCGTGGCGTCGGCCGCGACCTGGAGGTGCAAGAAGATCTTCTGACCATTATCAACCTGACTCATCACTTCAGTGTTGGGGCTCTCATGTCGGCAATTCTGGAGGCCCTGCAGACAGCAGGGCTCAGCTTACAGCGAATGGTTGGACTGACCACGACCCACACCTTGAGGATGATTGGCGAGAACTCCGGACTGGTCTCCTACATGAGAGAAAAGGCTGTGAGTCCCAACTGTTGGAACGTTATCCACTATTCAGGATTTCTTCACTTGGAACTGTTGAGTTCTTACGATGTTGATATTAATCAGATCATAAATACCATCTCCGAATGGGTAGTCATGATTAAAACCAGAGGTGTTAGGCGGCCAGAGTTCCAGTCTTTACTGACTGAGTCTGAATCAGAGCATGGAGAGAGAGTTAATGGACGGTGTTTGAACAACTGGCTGAGAAGAGGCAAAACGTTAAAACTAATATTTTCGCTAAGGAAAGAAATCGAGGCGTTCTTGGTTTCGGTGGGGGCAACAACAGTTCATTTCTCAGACAAGCAGTGGCTTTGTGATTTCGGTTTCTTGGTAGACATCATGGATTACCTCCGAGAGATCAGTGAAGAACTGCAAATCAGTAAAGTCTTTGCTGCTGCCGCCTTTGAACGCATCTGCACCTTTGAGGATAAGCTGAGCTCCCTTCAGAGACATATGGAAGAAGTAAATCTAACAGACTTTCCTGCCTTCAGCATAATCGTTGATGAACTCAAACAGCAGTTTAAGGAAGATCAAAAAATATTTGATCCTGACAGGTATCAAATGGTGATCTCCCGCCTACAAAAAGATTTTGAGAGACATTTCAAGGACCTCAGGTTCATTAAAAAGGACTTGGAACTTTTCTCAAATCCATTTAGCTTCAAACCGGAATATGCGCCTATTTCCGTAAGAGTGGAGCTAACAAAACTTCAGGGGAACACCGACCTGTGGAATGAGTACAGAGTCAAAGACTTGGGACAGTTTTATGCTGGACTGTCTGGGGAAGCTTACCCAATTATCAAAGGGGTTGCCTATAAGGTAGCATCCTTATTTGATAGTAACCAAATCTGTGATAAGGCTTTTGCATATTTAACTCGAAACCAGCACACGTTGAGCCAGCCACTGACGGACGAGCATCTCCAAGCGCTATTTCGAGTTGCCACAACTGAAATGGATCCCCGTTGGGATGATCTTGTGAGAGAGAGAAATGACTCATAAGCCATCGTGGTACAAGAAGAAGTCAATCTGAAAAGGGAAAATGAATTTAACTTCCTTTCACATTTCCTCATTTGGATGGTTGGAAAGCATTGAACTTATTACAGATGTCCAAACTGATAAACATTGAGATCTTTCTGAAGAGTTACCTTTCCCCATCTCATTTGGCAACATGGAACTGACGCATAAGAATACCACCTTTAAAAAACTTAGTTTAATGGAAAAGTCATTGCCTTTTACTTTTATTATAACTGGTTTTCAACAGATTTAGTATTGATATTGTAAGTTGAACTAGAAGTCTGGTTTTAAAATGGTCTAAAGATGCATGCCAAAAGTTTCAGCCCTTACTTTGACACAGTGGAAAGTGTAACACATAGTTTGAAGTGGCCAACTCCATAAAAGTGTATTCGAGTCAGTTCACAGAAACTCACATATCAAATTAAGTTTCTGAAAAGGAATAGCATATACACAGTGGAGGTATTTTATCTAGCTAACAGAATTTAAGATTATTTCTTAAAGCATATTTCTGAGTCTGAAGTAAATACAAACCCCATCCTCACCTACCCAGTGGATGGACGGTGACAATACGGATGGAGGAAGGAATCAATTTGGTGTTGGAGCAGCAAGAATTATTTTAAGTTTCTGATTTAGGAGGTTCCTTACTATCAGGAGTTAAGAATAACCGACTATTGGTGGTTTGCTCCTTATTTTTTCACAGCCGGAGCAATTTTTTCAGCTCGTCTGTCAAAGGACCATGGTAAGTATGGAATCCTGATCACTGCCAGTCAGCATTTTTTTCCTGCTCTAGACAGAACTTTGGTCCTATCCAAACAGTAAGGGGGAAAGGACCTTTACACTTCAAGATAGGAGTTATGAGAGGCTTGCAGCTTGTTTGTCTTATCTGCATGGGTATTAATGTTCTCTGAAGAAACTATGCTTAAGGGAGACACTTTATTTTGAAATGATGTGCCAGATTTTGTTAGCTGCAGGAAATGGATTTACTCTAGAATTTAAAGCTGTCTTACACATTGAGTAGTTAAGACAGTGCATAAGTAAAATACTTAAATCTAAAGAAGCAACCTTGTCCACAGACTGTAATAATTCCTATTTCTAGAGATGTTTTTGTGCTGTATTGTTGTCAGATATATTAACTGGAAAAGTCAATCTTCAGGTAAAGCTCAACGTGTCAACCTGATCTAAGAACAGCACTGTGTGTAACTCATCGTCACGTACAGGTTACAAGCTGATGTGCTGCCTTCTGGCCTAAATTCCGCAGCACATTGTGTTGCGCATTCAAGGAACCTGGTGACAACCAAGATTTTGGAAGGAACTGATGCTTAAGCCACACGAGTCTAAGAACCAAAGTTAGATCAGTGGTTCTCAAGCAAAGGTAGAAACCCTTGCTTCCAGAGAACGCAGGGGAGTGTTAAGGACACCTTTGTAGTTACCGTATTTACTGGAGAGTTGTGCTGGCATGTAAGCCAAGAAGATTTCTCCTTCCTATGGTGTTCAGGCAGCTTGATGCCATAAAGAATCATCCAGTCCCTCCCAAAGTGCCAGCACCTCCCCCTACCAAGTATACATCATCTTATTTCAAAAGACAGGGAAAATCTCCAGTGGAAGCCGATGGTGCATACTTGATAGGGAAGCCTAGTTCTAGCAGTTCAGAGCAGAAAAGCAAGTGTCAGATTGGCATTTTGCTTATCAAAGAATAAGCTTAAATATGGAAAACACAAGTCTACTGCTAGTTTCCTGGTAGCTTTTGTGTATTGCCTTTCACAGCAAATACTTCAAATACTTTTTATTATTTGAGAGAATGATTGGAAGTCCTGAAAGCTGCCTCTACTTTCTATTTCTAGTCCCCTAAGTATTACTATCTCGTGCATTCTATCAAGTTCTTGTGTTTTGCTTAAGGTGATGATTAGATTAGTCTGCATCCTGTAACTGCTGTGTGAGTATGGGGGAGATAGAAATAAGCTAAGGAATTTTCTTTAATTGACCCTCAGCAATACTTTGCTGTAACTAGTCTTATTTTTTGTTTATTTGTTTAAGGCAGTGGTTCTTAACCTTCCTAATGCTGCAACCCTTTAATACAGTTCCTCGTGTTGTGGTGACCCCCAGCCATAAAATTATTTCTTTGCTACTTCATAACTGTAATTTTGCTACTGTTATGAATTGTAATGTAAATATCTGATGTGCAGGATATCTGATATTCAACCCCACCCCCTACCCCCAGAGGGGTCAGGACCCATGGGTTGAGAACCGCTGATTTAGGTGTTTTGCCGTTTTCTGTATTTCTGTAAGTAATTGCAGCTGCATGGCAGTTTTTTTCTTTTCTTCTTCCTTTTTAAATATATAGTTGTTACTGGTCCTGTGGTATCCGTGAATATAGTTAAAAATAAGTGCCATTTAAAACAGTAACTCTGTGTCCTTAACTGTCCCTTCCCATTTCTCTCATTTCTACTAGTTCAAATATTTGCTTGGCCAGGCTCCCATATTGCCAGCCAGATCACTCAAGTTCAGTGTTTTCCTCAGTATTTTTCCCTTCTTGAAATCATCCTAGCATTGCAGAGACACCAGCTCCAGTCATTGTAGTCACCTCTTCCTTAAGTATGTCTGTCTGGTCGCTTTGTTTGCTGTTTGTTTTGTTTTCTTTTAAGACTCTCTTGCCTCGTTCCCTACATTACTTCCAAGTTGATCTCTTTCTATGACTTTAGTTATCACCTATATGCAGATACTCCAAATTTTTGTCTCCTGAGATTTCCTCCTAAATCCTAGTTGCTAATAATTGCTAACACTCTGCTCTCTCACATCTTGGCTCTTTCTCCCAAACCTGCTCTTCCTCTCACTTTTCCTTCAGCAGATGGCTTTACAGTTTGCCTAAGCCAAAACCAGTCAGCTCACTCTTACCGATCCCCTCCCTTCAGTGCTGTCAGGGTAGATAGAAGACAAACTTCTGTTCATCTTGCAGAACTTGTCCTACATATCATGTAAGATGCTTCAGGGGTCTCGTCTAGGCCAGGTATCCACCTACATGTACTGAACACCCTGTCCTTTTTACTTAGCATTTCTTACTGTGTTTTGGTCATTGCTAGACTGAACCAGAGAAGTCTAATCCATTGATTCATCTCTAGTGAATAGTAGGATGCCTGGCATTTGAACAAATGTTTGGGCAAATAAATACTTGTGTGTTTCGTTTTGTTTTGTTTTATGAAACCTTCACAGTCTTCATTTGACCATCACAGACATCCTGCCTGTTCACTGAATAGTTCTTAGCCATGTATTTCAAATTAAGAAATGAAACTCACCTTATTCGTGACTAGGAATCTCATTGTTGTGTTTCTTGAATTTAGTGCAGTGCTTAGCATGTGGTTCAAATATTATGTGAATGTTGTTAAGAAAATAGATTGTAATTTACCCTAGTAAACTATAGTAATGTCAGGATTCAAACCTAGGTGTCCTCACGAATCTACTCGCTAGTGTTAAGTACATTCATAATATAGTCTTTATTTTAATTTCCAAAGGAACCCACATACAGAGGGAAGACATTGGATAACTGCTTAGATGGAACTGAATTCAGTAATCTGAAAATTACCTTCATTCAGTATTAGAGAAAGACAATCCTGCAAAGAGTTAATGTCCATTTTTCCTTTTGTAGGCGTCAACCCTAGGAGAAAGTGGCATGCTATTTAGTAGTTACTTTCCTTTACAGATGATTTCTGGCTCTTCTGGAATTTAAAAGTAAGTAAACTTGTTTCTGAGAAAGCTGTCTTAGTCAGCCCTTCTGACTACAAGGTCCCCGGCTCATTTACTTTACCATGTGGAATTCCCACATCATTTCCCAAAGAGAAAAGCCCCAGATGACGTGAGTTAACATTTAGATTTGCTGTATTTTCTCCCTTTCTTGTTTCATGCCTCTGAATTTCATTTCTAGGTAAATGAGACATTTCAGTCTCAAGTCAGAAAGCCAAATGCTTATTAGTGTCTTTTGTTAAGCCCTTTTGCCCAGTTTAAGAGATGAACTAGTGTCATTCTCTTAGTTGGACTTACCCCAGTTTTAGGAAGTCACACTAATTAACTCATTCACTCTGAGGTCTTGGCAGTAGGTAGGTACAGCGGTCATCCAGACATTTGATCCTTGTTGCAAAACTAGGTTTTTGTCAACCTTTGGGTTAAGGGTTTCTCATTTTTATCTCGTATTTAAAAAGTCAATTCATCCTACACTATAAGTATTTTTTAAATATTCTATATATAATTTCTGCCTTGAAACCGACCAAATACTGAATTCATGTCCTGTTCACTTTGTCTAAAGCAGCCAGTGGCAACCACAAAGTATTTTTTTTCTTCTTTAATAAAGAGTAGATGTCCTGTCTTCATCTCAAGGGGCACTTTTGCCTCTCTATAATAGAACTTGTCCCGGTATCATTTTTTTTTCTATCTTCCAGTAGCAGTCTTCCTGAGTGCCTCCCAGATAGTCACGAAGCAGTTTGTAGTATTTTAGTTCTGTATTAGGATTGGTGAGGTTGCCATGAGCAGGTGAATAACTACAAAAGTCTAGTGTCCCAACAGCTTGTCTGTGACAAGCTGTCTGAGCTGACAGACTACAATCCCCACAGGCCAAGTCTGTCTTGGCTCACCCTTCTTTGAGGAAGGTGTTACAGGAGTTATAGCCATGTCTGTCTATGAACTGTCATGGCTGCTTCCCTCTATAGTTGCAGACTTGAGTAGTTGTGACACTGTGTGCAATGCAAGCTAAAATGACTTTTTGGAAAAGTTCGTTTCCTGCTTAAAATTGTCCCTACCTACCCTGGGGCTCAGGACAAAGCAGATATACTCAATAGGGGTTGACTGCTCACTTTGGGAAAAGAGAAGAGAAAATTTGGCTCTGTAAGCCCACAGCTACACCAGATTTCAAGAAGTCCAAATCCCTCCATACAGGTGGGAGGAAGATGAAGTATTTGGAAGATCACTCTACTGGTCCTTATTCTATTCCCCTAGTTACGTCACTCTAAATATGTCTTTGCTTTCTCATCGAGATAAAAGTTTACAAATATTAAGTGTCCACTTGAGTGGATTTTTATATTCACCTATGAATGCACCACTAAGATCAAGGTAGAACATACTTCTGTTACTCCAGTAGGTGCCGTTTGCCTCTCACAGAGAGACAGTTGCTGGTCTGACTTATATTGCTTGTCAGTTAGTTTTGCCTGTTTTAAGTGTATATCAAGTGGAACTAGACACGCTGTGCTCTCTGTTCTCTGTGTCTGCTATAGTAATCCATGGTGTGGATTGTAACAGCTCATTTCTCACGCAGTGTCACAGTCCGTCCATTGTACAAGGTGATCCATTCAATGTTGATGAATATTTGGATTGTTTCTAGTTTATGGTCATTATGAATAAAATTGCTATTAAAAGCCTTGTGTTTGTCTTTCAGTGAACATGTGTTACCCCTTCCTTTTGGTGTATTACTTGGCAGATAACTTTGCTTCTGTTACTTTATATGGGTTATTTTCCACAAAACAACCAGATTGATCTCTACTTTAAAATCTCTCAGATAATGCCGCTTTCCTACTCAAAACTTCCAGTGGTTTGCTATCCGATTAGAAGCTGAAGTCTGTCTGTGTCTACATCTTTACCCACACATACCTTCTTCTTGGTGTCTCTTCTAACATCTTATCTTCTGTTTCTAGCTCCTTCCTCTACTCTGTACTGAATGCTGTGCTTATAAATTTGGGGGTTAAGATAAATGTTTTGTAATTCAAGTGGTTACTTGTGGCTCGGAGGCTTTGAGCTTGGCTTTGTTTTTGATTCAGGCTCGAGATGAATGCAGGGCCTTAAGCAGGTAAAACGTGCTCTGCCACTTTGCACATAAGCTCCACTGGTCTTAACATAAGCTGTAATGCTGGTTTGTGCTGTATTAATTCTCCCACTGAGCACTAATGTGTAACTTTTAAAGGTATTTAGAAATGAAAACATCCCACCTTGATTTCAGAAATGTTTAAGTGCTTATATTACAGTTCTACAGATTATGATTAGAGTTTGTCAATGGGATGATTTTACTGCCAATATTTCACATTCCTGGGGGCTGGGTGGGTGCTGGACTCTAGGGCATAAGAGGTAAAAGGGGAGTGGGATAAGGAAGTATGTATATTAAGTCTAAAATAATACCAGCGTAAGGGCCTCTTTAAATGTGCCAGTGGTATAAACTACACTATAACTATATAACTAGTGGTTGTACACATTTAGTTACTGGGGCTGGAGAGGGCCTGGCAGGTAAGAGTTCATACACCTTCAAAGGACCGAACTTCATTTTCCTGGTTCCCAGCACCCACACCAGGTGACTCATTTACCTGTAATGAGCTCCCAGGATCTGAGGTTCTCTTTTGTCCTCCAATGTCATCCTCATCTGTAGACATACAAATTAAAAAAAAAAAGGGGGGGGGGGGGGACTGGAGAGATGGCCCAGTGGTTAAGAGCACTGACTGCTCTCCCAGAGGTCCTGAGTTCAATTCCCAGCAACCACATGATGGCTCACAACCATCTGTAATGGGATCTGATGCCCTCTTCTGGGGTGTCTGAAGACAGCTACAGTGCACTTATGTATAATAAATTTAAATAAATAAATAAATAAGGTAAACTGCACATTTTTTAAAAATAGCTTTATTGTGCAACTGAAGGGTTTGGAACTTGAAATGTTTAAAGAATCAGATTTAGTGTCAACAAACATCAGGCCACACAACCAAGAAAAAGTAAGAAATACTCTTCGTACATTTAGTGTCAAGTAATAAGGAAAATTTAAGGGAAAAATAAGGCAATGTCGCAGTTCAGATTTACACTGAATGACCACTGACCCACAACAAGCTTCTGCTGGTTTATTTATAGTGGCTGCCTTGTGCCCTCATGTAGTAAAGTGTAAAAGCTGTTTCTCCTCGTGTCCCCAAGCTCTCAGAAAAAGGACTGTGAGACTCCTAATTATTCTAAGTTCTGCCATGTGGCAGGTCACCTCTGCTCAGGTTCCGGGTCCTTCGCTTCCCAGGGCCCATGTCTGTGCTTGGCTCTATCCCAGAATCCTCTGCCTTCCAAATGTCTATACGACCCCTTTTAAAATTTTTTTAAAAGACTTATTTATTTATTATACATAAGTACACTGTCGCTTTCTTCAGACACACCAGAAGAGGGCATCAGATCCCATTACAGATGGCTGTGAGCCACCATGTGGTTGCTGGGATTTAAACTCAGGACCTCTGGGGGTTGGGGATTTGGCTCAGTGGCAGAGCGCTTGCCTAGGAAGCGCAAGGCCCTGGTTCGGTCCCCAGCTCAGAAAAAAAAAGAACCAAAAAAAAAAAAAAAAAACAAAACAAAAACAAAAACTCAGGACCTCTGGAAGAGCAGTCAGTGCTCTTAACCACTGAGCCATCTCTCCAGCCCCTATACTACCCTTTCTTATAGGCCATGGATTTTTTTTTATTGACAAGTGATGCATCCATACAATACACAAGATATTCTCTACATTGGGGAGCCTTTTCTTGTCTGTACCAACCCCATTTTCACAACATACCTTCCAATTCTTGCAGTACTGTCAACGTTGAGGGTTAGGGTTCCAAGGGAAGAATGTACTGGGTTGGGGGCTGGTAAAGTACTTGCCGTGAAAGCATGCAGACCTACCTGAATCCAGAACCCCAGTTGCCACATAAGAAGCCAGGTGGTGTGGGACACACCTGAAATCCTAGTGCTGGGGAGACTCAAGGGCTTGCATGCTAGTTAGCTTGTTTTGCCAAATCAGTGAATTCCAGGTTCAGTGAGAGAACACATTTGAAAAAAATCAAGTGGAGAATAAAGTACCCATGTTGACTTTTGGGCTCCATGTGTTTACATACCTTGCATGCACACACATGCATAGCATGCACATAGAATTTATCCTGGAATAGTCTGTGTATGGCAAAATGGGTATCTCTTAGAACCACCATGGACTGCAGGCTAGCCAACCTTCATTCGCCTCCCTGGCTTCTGTAACCACCCTTCTCTAATGCCAGTGGTTGATCTCAGTACTAACTCCATGTCTTGAGCAGTGACTTGTGCTCATTCAGTCTTCCCTCTGACCAGGCACATGCTTGGAGTGCAGCGAATAGTGGTTATGGAGGGTTCTGTACTGTTTCCTCATAAAAACAAATGAACAAAAACCAACACAAGCCTGTAGCCTATGTAAGGGGAACTGGTTAAACACACAGTGTCTTGTGGAAGACATGAGGAAGTTAGACTCAGCAGTCAGTCATTTAATGATGACCTACAAGAGGTGGGCACTGATGTTTTATCAGAAGAAGCAAAATAAATTTCTTGCCATAGGTCTGGTCCCATTCACACATCTCCTTTATTCCCTCCATGTACTAACTTTAGCCGCTGCTTTTTTGTAAACCACAATTGTGACTGAGGAGGCATTTCTCTTCTGAGGTCTATCATGTAAAGCTGTAACCTCAGGACTGTCGTTGGGAGAGTAGAAGCAGGAGACTTCCTGGGAGGCACATCCCATTGAGGGCTGCCACTCTCAGAGATGGCCTGCCTTAGTGAATGAACTCTGTGAAGTCAAACCTAGCAACTTGAGTCTAGTCCCCAGGACCCATGTGTTAGAAGCAGAGAACTAACTCTAAAAGTCGTCCTCTGACTGTCCCACACTCCATGGTACACCCATCCTTACTCAGTAAATATTAGAAGAAAAAAACATAATGTGAAACCACGATGACAGCGAAAGAAAATGACTGCCATTGAAGGAACAGTGAAAAGAAAGTCAGGCCAGGCAGTGCACGCCTTTAATCCCAGCACTGGAGGCAGAGGCAGGCCTGGTCTACAGAGAGAGTTCCAGGACAGCCAAAGCTACATAGAGAAACCCTGTCTTAAAAATAAAACAAAAACAAAAAAACAAGGGAAGAGGAAAGGAAGGAAGGAAAGGAGAGAAAAGAAGGAAGAAAGGGAAGAAAGAAAGAGCAGGCAGTTTGGCAGTGTGTGAGCCACGAAAATAGCTCGGTGTAAAGAACCGAGACTCAAAATGCCATGCAAACTTGAGGCCCAGAGTTCAGAGCCTGTGTTGACATAGTTTTATGTCAACTTGGCACCAAGGTAGAGTCATCTGAGAGGAGGGAGCCTCAAGAAAATGCCTTCTTAAGATGAGGTTGTAGAGCATTTTCTTAATAAGTAATTTGATGAGGGAGGCCAGCCCATTGTGGGTGGGGCCATCCCTGGCTGGTGGTCCTGGGTTCTATAAGAAAGGAGCCCGAGCAGGCCATGAGGAGCAACCCAGTAAGCAGCATCTCTCCATGGCCTCTGCATCGGCTCCTGAATCCAGATTCCAGCCCTGCTTGAGTTTCTGTCCTGACTTCCTTCAGTGATGACTATGATGTTTAAGCCAAATGAACCCTTTCCTCCCCAAGTTGCTTTGGTGATGGTGTTTTATCGCAGCAATAATAACCATAACTAAGATCTCTAGTATCCACACAAATGTCAGGTGGGGGTGGTCACCCATCAGTAATCCTAGTGCACAAGATGTGAAGACAAGAATCCTTGGAGCAAGTTGAATAGCTAAACAGACTGAATCAGTGAGTCCAGGGTTAGCTAGAGACCCTGCCTTAAGTTATAAGATAGAGAGTAATTGAAAAACACACTTCTCATCAACCTCTGGCTTACACACTAACCCTGCCCCCATGTACATAACATACGTGTGCCTACATGGATGCTATCACATGTGCACAAACCATATATGTGACAAAAGGAGGAGCAGTTTGTTATAGCACCAAGAAGCTGTGGTGGTTTGAGTGAGAATGGCCCCCATACATGCATATGTTTGAATAGTTGGTCCACAATTGGTAGAACTGTTTAGGAAGGATTAGGAGGCGTGGCCTTGTTGGAGGAGGTGTGTAACAGGGGTAGGCTTGGTCTCAACATCCTCCAGCCATCCCCAGTACTCTCTGCCTCCTGCTTTTGGCTCAAGATGTGAGCTCTCAGCCGATCCTGTCACCATGCACTCTGTCATCATGCACTCTAACCTTCTGGAACTGTTGTAAGCCCAATTCAACACTTTTCATAAGTCGTCTTGACCATGGTATTTTATCACAGCAATAGAATAGTAAGACCAGATGGATGTCACACATCACACAGGGATGTGTCTCTAGCACCAGGACCCATCAGTGACCAGGAGTGAGAGGAAGCATGTATAGGCAAGGCAGGACAACAAGCTTATGACTCACTGATAATAATTCTCCTGGCCGGGGTTGGGGATTTAGCTCAGTGGTAGAGCACTTGCCTAGGAAGCGCAAGGCCCTGGGTTCAGTCCCCAGCTCCGAAAAAAAGAACCAAAAAAAAAAAAAATCTCCTGGCCTCCGCTGTACCGAGGCTATCCCGGTGATAAGGTCCTGGTTGAGTCGGAAGAGGAGTATCACCCCTGTGAAAGAGATGTAGAATATGGACTTGAAGTGGATGCTTCATTTGAGTGACGTCCTCACAGAATTAACGTGCTATCTCAGGTCTTAGGTCAGTGAGGCCCCTAATGCTGGATCATCTAAAACACAGTACTGGAGAGGTGGCTCAGCGATTACACTGCTCTTCCAGAGGACCTGGGTTCTAGTTCCAGAATCCACATTGCAGCTTACAAACATCTGTAACTCCAGTTCTAAGAGATATGATGCCCTCTCCTGGCCTTTGAAGGCACTAGGCACCTACACGGTACCCAGACACCCATGCAGGCAAAACACCTATGGTTATAAGAAGGATTTAAAAAAAATAAAAGAGGGGTTGGGGATTTAGCTCAGTGGTAGAGCTCTTGACTAGCAAGCGCAAGACCCTGGGTTCGGTCCTCAGCTCCGGACAAAAATAAATAAATAAATAAATAAATAAATAAATAAATAAATAAATGAAAAATAATACAGAAAACAGGGTGCTGAGGAGATGACTCAGTGGTTCTGAGAAAGACCTTGGTTCTCAGCACCCACAGTGGGCATCTCCCAATCTCCTGTAACTCCAGCTTCAGATCTTCTCTGGCCTCTGAGGGACACACACACACACACACACACACACACACACACACACACACACATCCATGTAAACCAAAACTTTTAAGAATACAACAAATAAAATAGAATAAAAGATATCTTGTTATTCCTGAGCCTGTGGTTTCCTGGCAAGGAAAGGGCTTAGGTTCGTGCTTGTAGAAATGTTCAAGATGTCAAGGGAATTGCTTTAGGGGCCTACTATGCAGACGGATACTAGCTGTTCCTTCCAGCATGAGTATGTCAAAGTCACTGGTTCGGGATCTGGAGAAGCTGGTCTTGGCTTTCACCCTCAACTTGGGTTTCTAAGTTCCCTATGTAACTAGGAGAGTCCGCCAGCCCACAACTCCTGTCAGATTACTACCCACAGGGTCTGCTTGGTGTCCCTCTCATGGATCACACGGGTCACAAAGGCAAATAGACCTTCAGTCTCCTCCGGGAATGAAAAAGAACCTGTTAACTGAAATATGAGAACTACAATCTGGGTGGTGTCTGTGCAAGCCTTTCATCTCAGGAGGCAGAGGCAGGCAGATCTCTGTGTATTTGAGGTCAGGCCAGTCTGGTCTACAGAGTGAGTTCCAGGATAGCCAGGGAAACAGAGAAAGCCTGTCTCAAGAAAACAAAACAACAATAATAACAATAATGAAAACTACCTTTTAGGGGGTAAACAATGGTGAAGGTTCTTTTGTGGTTCAAATATTTTGTGACTTTGTTTTGCTGTTCCTTTTACATGAGTACATAACTGTTGTCTATCTCTGGAAGACCGACTGTCAGTCCGGGCACACAGCCCACAGAACACCTCCCAAACACAATCCTTAACTTACAGTTGGAATAGGCCTTAGTCCCTGCTCTTAGCTGCTAGAGAGGATACATACCTTTCCCTATTTGATACCAAGAGTTACTAGTTGTTAAAGTTTGAGGGCAAACACCTGGGGGGGGTCATCTCTTCGGTACTTTTGGAAATTCCACAATAGATGTTTTTAAATGAATCGAGGGCCTGGAGGGAAGATTCAGGGTTAGGAGGATGGGCGTTGGGTTAATTCAGGGGTTAAGAGGAGGATGGGGGGTTGGGGATTTAGCTCAGTGGTAGAGCGCTTACCTAGGAAGCACAAGGCCCTGGGTTCGGTCCCCAGCTCCGAAAAAAAGAACCAAAAAAAAAAAAAAAAAAAAAAGAGGAGGATGGGAGTTTAGTTCCCCACGCTCATCCTGGGTGGCTTACAACCTCCTGTACTACAGCTTCAGGGGATCCAATGTTCTCATCTGGCCTCTGAGGGTACATAGATACACATTTGGCAGACACACACACACACACACACACACACACACACACACACACACACACACATTGTGGTAAATGTTGGGAGGATTGTTCTACCCCACCTTAGATCATTTAGTTCCCAAATAAAAGACACAAAGCCTTTCTATTTATAATAAGCCTTAAAGCACTAGAGCTGTGCAGATACCAACCCTCTGCTATTTTGTCTACTTCACTGTCGATAACCCCAAGATATCACTTGCCATGTTCTGCCTGGGCTGCTCCTACTCCATCAGGCCAGCCCTCCTGACCACTCGATCCACCTGCCCCATGGCGAGTTCTTCCTCCTCATCCTTTCCTCTCTCTTTGTGGTCTCTACCTGGGAACTTCATTCTGCCCCTTTCTTCTCCCAGCCCAGGTTATCTTTAATAACTAATCGGGGATAACTGGTGTGTGTGTGTGTGTGTGTGTGTGTGTGTGTGTGTGTGTGTGTGTGTGTGTGAAGGTTTATATAACAAAAGCTAATACATGTGAGGATCTCATCTTGGAGCAACCAGATTTTGAGGGTACAGAATTTAGCATTTGGATACATAGCAACACCAGACCAACCCACTACACACACACACACACACACACACACACACACAGAGAGAGAGAGAGAGAGAGAGAGAGAGAGAGAGAGAGAGAGAGAGAGAATCTTTAAAATTACACTGAATAGGACACATGCTGTTTTAAAGATGAGGGCTGGGGAGATTGGCTCAGTGAGTAGAGGCTTAGATGGGTAAGATTGCAGTCCTGAGTTGGGAACCCCACTGTATATGTAAAGCTGGATTAAAGGGGATGATATTTATCAACCCCGAGGTATGACATTTACTAAGCTGCTGCTGTTCACGTCTCATGAGCATATTTATCACAGATGAGGACGAGCCAGTCACTGCTAACTATTATGACCTCAGCCAGTGTCACGGGGACACTCTAAGCTTCCTACAGCTTGACAGCATCACACAGGAGCACGAGATAGATCGGAAAGGTTGCCTGGTGAGCAGTAAGCCTTGGTGTTACTTTGAGTATCAGATCTGGTTTCCCAGGCAACCGGGGTCCACTTAATGAACGGCTCCAGGCAGCAGACACGAACTTATCCATAGCAACAGCACATAAGGAAGGAAGTCCTTGGCGAATGCTATTTCATTTTGGTCTGTGTACACAAGACTCAAATCAGAATGCTGAAAGAGATAATAAGAGGCCTGTGTGTCCTTTGTGTGCCCTAATAACAGCCACTCACCAAATTTTCTTATATTCTTTTTTTTGTTTTGCTTTTTTGTTTTGTTTTTGGCTTCACATGCACATCTGGATATTGTGAATTACGTTTTCATTTTTAAAGTGGGCTGCATTTTGCTTTTCCATGTATTAGAGCTATTTACTCTATGTGGGTGTGCACATGTAGGGCCAATAGGACAACTTGTGGTAGTCATTTCTGTCCTTACCGATGGCGCCCGTGCTGCGGTGGTACCGAGAACCGGGTGTAGGCCTGCGAGGTTTAAGAAAACACACATACTTGGGTCATTCATGTTATGAGACTGCCAAAGCTTTACTGAGGTTCACAGAATATATACCCCAAGTTCACCGGATGGAGAATTCCGGGAAGCTGTCGGACCCTCCTGGGCCCTGTCACCTTGCATCATGTGGATGGCGGGGGAGAGGGTGTGGGGGTTGGAGGATCAAACTCAGGTTGTCAGGCTTGGCAGCAAGTGCCTTTAGCCCCTGAGCCATCCTGCCAGCCTGCCAAGCCTTTGCCTCTTCTGATCATTAAGCATCCATTTCTTCCTTTTTTGCCCCAGACTCGTTTTCACCGTTGTACGATTGATTTCCCTCTCTATTGGTTACTTTTATAGCATTAGATTTTATTCTGAAATGACCTAATTTTATTCTAGCCATTTTCACCAGTGTGCCGTCTCCACCCCCCGAACCCCCACAACCACCTGCCTTTTAGTTTCTGTGAATTCTGATTTAAATGTTTTATTACTTTTTTCTGCGTATGGGTATTTTGCCTGCATGTATGTCTGGGAACCATGTATATGTGCAGTGCTTCGAGAGGCCAGAAGGGGGCGTTGGATCCCTGTTACAGGATATTTGATCACACTGTGAACCTCAAGATTGTGTTATTTACTAAAAATTCCTGTTTCTAATCATTGTATGGCTCAGCCTTTAGCACACACCTTTAATGCCTCTGGCTGGAATACAGACGCGCCCTTCATTCACACCTTTAATCCCAAACAATGAAGGTAAGTTAGTTTGTAGAAGGAAGCACCCATGTTTGTGATGTCTAATTGAGTGGTGCACAAAGGGACGAATCAGAGAAAGATTGGACATGAGGAGAGAGAGGAAAGGGCAACCACTTGACAGGCAGTGCAGAGAGAGGACTGAGACAATCTTTTTTTTTTTTTTTTTTTTTTTTTTTTTTTTTTGGTTCTTTTTTTCGGAGCTGGGGACCGAACCCAGGCAATCTTATTGGGACAGTTTTACAGAGATAGGTTACAGGGAGAAAGAACGAGCTAGATACTGATGGAGAAAAAAAAATGAGCCAGAGGATTAGAATAGATTACTAGAGTTAGTTTGGGGCCAGGCAGAGCAAAATGTTGGAGGGATGGGGAGAGAGAGGGAGGGAGAGAGAGAGAGAGAGAGAGAGAGAGAGAGAGAGAGAGAGAGAGAGAGAGAGAGAGAGAGAGAGAGAGAGGATTGAATCAGTCAGTTTGGAGAGGAGTTTAAGCCAGAACAGCTGAGTTGAATCAGGCAGTGAGAGCTCAGAAAGAATGAGAAAGGGTGAGTTTATTCAGCTGTAAGTCTCAGGCTGACAACATTCTAGGCCTAGATTAGATTGTACAGAGGCCAGAAGCTTCCAGGTCTAAGCCGAGGTTAGCAGATAAATGGATAACCCCCGGAGATGACAATTAAGTCAGGCGAATAAAAGTTACTCTTATAGATCTCCTGGAAGTATAGTTCTAGGTGGTCGTAAGCCGCCATGCTGGTGCTGGGAGTCAGACCTGGGTTCCTGGGAAGAGCAGTCAGTGCTTTTTTAGCTGCCGTGCCATCTCTCCAGCCCTTTCTCTTATTTTTATTTTCTAACTTAAAAAAAAAAGATTTTATTTATTTAATGTATATGCGTACACACCAGAAGAGGGCATCAGATCCCATTACAGATGGTTATGAGCCACCCTGTGGTTGCTGGGATTTGAACTCAGGACCTCTGGAAGAGCAGTCAGTGCTCTAACCACTGAGCCACCTCTCCAGGCCCCACTTTTTTTTTTTTTTTTTTTTTTTGATAAGCTTTCACAATGGACCTCGGCTAGCCAGAAACTTGATGTGTAGATCAGGCTAGCTGTGAATGCTTAAGGTTCCAGGTGCCTCAGCCTCCTGAGTGTTGGGATTAAAGGTGCACACCACCACTCTCACCTGGTTTTTCTGTATTTCTGATGTCGTGGCCCTGGAACAATACAGAAAGTTGAAAAATGTGGCTTGTGAGATGGCTCAGTGTGTCAGGCTGCTTCCTGCCACACCTGAAGACCTGAGTTCAATCCCTGGGACCCACATTGTTCCCCATGTCGCATACTTGCCCCCCTCCAGTAAATAACTGTAAAAAAAAAAAATCCGAAAAACCCACAGTAGTGACCCCAGACCTTAGCACAACTGATTCCATGGTGGAAGAACCGTTCAGACCGTAAAACTCAGCATGTAGACAGCACCACCTGCTGAAACGAAGACAGAAGCCTGGTCCACTGAAGCCCAGGCAGTTTTGGGAACGTCTCTGAATGTACCACTCTTGCGTTTTGGCCTCTGTAGGTCTGCTTCTGGCTGACTGTGTTAGGACCAATTTGGGGGTTTAAATCTTGGCCTGCTCACGAACAAAGCAAGCCAACATGGTTCCACGTGGAGCGGTTTATTGAGAGAAGAAGAGAGGAGAGGAAAGGTTGGCTATGAGCACGTGGTGGGAAGCGGGGGTGGGGTAGAGAAAAGGGACAGGGAAGAGAGGAAGAGCAGGGAAGAGAAGAGAACAAAGAGAGAGCAAGAGGAGAGAGAAGGGGGCAAGCAGCCTCCTTTATAGTCAGGCACAGCTGGCTGTTGCCAGGCAACTGTGGGGCGGAGCATGCCTGGCTGTTCCCAGGTAACTGTGGGGGTGGAGCTTAGACAGAATGCCAGCAAACTGTACTTAATGAAGTGTGTCAACCCAGGACCTGACTTTCGTGCTTCCGGGCTCATCCTAAGAAAGACTCAGTGCTTCATTGGGAGCCCGAACACCCAAGCACTGGGTGTGGTTGCCGGCTGCCTAAGAAAGTCTTTCCGTTGGCTTAAACTCATGTCAGGGCAGCCGTCGCTGGTGAACAGCCCACAGCACTACTGGAAAGTGGGTTATACTTCCTTATGCTATCACTGCAGCTCAAATTCAGCCACAAAACGCTGCAAGCTGACATTCTGGTTTCTCTTCCATGCTCAACAAGGACTGGGTCGGTCACTTCTTTTCTACACACACCTTACACTTGATTTCTCGGCTGATGTCTCTGTCTCTCTCCTGCCTTTGAGTCCTCTCAGAGGTACAGATGGCTTTAATTTGTTCTCCATCTTGACAGACAGATTTCTAAGTTCACAGACATTGTCCCATCAAACTTTGAAGGTGTGGTCTAATAATTTACGTTAAAAACCTTCAAAATTTCCTAAAATCAGACATAGGCATAGAGAAAAGCAAGTAAATGCAAGCATATACTCCCTTCAGTTCTGGGTATTGAACCCAGGGCCTCAGGAATGTCAGACAAGCACTCTACAGCTAAGCCATAATGTCAGCACAGCACAAGCACATCTTAATAAACTGTTACAGTTAAGCACCTACATGGCCAACATCCAGGCCATGAAATGCATTTTACATCTAAACATTACCCCTCCCCCACTGTGTAAAGTCTCTTCATCCCCCTCCCCCCTCCCCCAACACACATTCACACCTCTGCTGCTATGGGGATGATCTCTTGGTGGGTTTTTTGTTGGGGGGAGGAAGTTAGCAATTTCTCTATCAGTTGACATTTACCCTGTCATCACATTTAAATAAAAACACTGTGACAGACATTCCTGAGTCTGTCCCTTAATGTGATGTTGCCTTCTAGAAACAGAGTCCTGAGTCCAAACTCTTTTTTTTTTTTCTTTTTTTTTTTTCCGGAGCTGGGGACCGAACCCAGGGCCTTGCACTTGCTAGGCAAGCACTCTACCACTGAGCTAAATCCCCAACCTCCTGAGTCCAAACTCTTAAGTGCCATTTCTTTGCATTCTTAAGTTTCTAGCTATGTGCTAACGGGATAGATGAAAAACTGTAATTCTTGGTTCTATGCCGTTTAGTTTATGAGTCCGCTAATTTTGTTTTCAAGCCGTGCTTGTTCTCAACTTAGTGTCTCTCTGCATCTTAAACGTCACCTCCTCTGTGTGCTTGTCAGGTGGCTCTTCCCTAAAAGAGAGATGCTCCTGCCGCTGCCTCCTGAGAGCTGGGATTAAAGGCATTTGCTATCACACTCTGCCTAAAGTTTAAACTTACATTTGTGTGTGTGTGTGTGTGTGTGTGTGTGTGTGTGTGTGTGTGTGAGAGAGAGAGAGAGAGAGAGAGAGAGAGAGAGAGAGAGACATTCGTGTTATGGAATGTGTGCAGAGACCAGAGAACAGCTTTCTGGAGTCTTCTCTTCTTTCTACTGCATCACTTCCGGGGATCCAGCGCCAGTCCTCAGGCGTGGCAGCACCCTTACGTGCAGAGCCGTCTTGCTGGCCCTCAGTTTTTGTTTACATTTCCCTGTTTCCTCAGAGGTCATTTTATTGGTGTTCCTCTGTCATTCGAGTACATGTTTCCCTCAGATGTGTGGGATCTCTCCAGTCTAACAGTGAGGAACCAGCAAGATTAGGGGAGATGACTTTGTCCACGAAAGGCTAATTGGCAAATTGCCTTAATTGGCAAAGATGTGGGGAAGGAACTAAAAGTCACAAAGAGAAGCTTTGCTCTAGGCTCCTGAAATCTCTCTAGCTGCTACATTGTTACTAGAGCAGAACAACTTCCTGTGCCATCTCTGAACCTCTCAGTCAGGAGCCAGCCTGTCCTCAGTTAAGCTAATTTGGTTTGGCTTCTCTGTTAACAAAAGCCTAAAGCAATCTAAGTGGAACTGGCTACGTAACCTCCCCCACACCTCTTTCCACATTATTATATGATGTCCGGCAATTCCATATGGCGAATGGTCTGTGGAGAACACGAAGGAGTTCTCCACATGGCTTTTGACTTCTTTCTCGTCATCAATAGTGACTGACTGAGAGTGATGGAATTAGGGGTAACATATTTTTTACATTTCTTTTTTAAAAGAACAATGTGGCCAGTCTCTGAGTTTGAGATCAGCCTGGTCTACAGAATGTGTTCCAGGACAGCCAGAGATATACAGAGGAACCATGTCTCAAAAACAAAACCAAGAAGAAGATAAAAAAGAGAAGAGAAGGAGGAGGGGGATGAGGAGAAGAAGGAGGAGGAGGAGGAGGAGGAAGAGGAGAAGAAGAGGAGGAAGAGGAGGAGAAGGAGAAGGAGGAAGAGGAGGAGGAAGAGGAGGAGGAGAAGGAGGAGGAAGAGGAGAAGAAGAAGAAGAAAAGGAAGAAGAAGAAGAAGAAGTAGTAGTAGTAGTAGTAGTAGTAGTAGTAGTAGTAGTAGTAGTAGTAGTAGTTTTGGGAGGTCTAAAAATTTCTTATAGATGGCATCTTCATACAAATCCAAGATTTGGAGTCATTTAAATGAAGCAACTGCAATGTACGAGGTCCTGGGATGAGTGTGTTTCCCAGACCTAGCAATTCATAAGGCAGTTAGCATGCCGGATAGTTTTATATCAGGCTAGAGTTCTCTAAAAGGACAGAACCTCAGTTGAGGAAATGACTCCATAAGATGTGGCTGTAAACGTTTTCTTAATTAGTGATTAATGGGGGAGGGACTAAACAAGTCATGAAGAACAAGCCAGTAAGCAGCTCCCATCACCTCTGCATCAGCTCCTGCCTTCAGGTTCCTGCCGTGCTTGAGTTCTTGCCCTGACTTTCCTCAGTGATGAACTATTGGAAGCTGAAATAAATCCTTTCCTCCCTGAATTGCTACGGTCATGGTGTTTGATCACAGCAATAGAAACCCTAAATAGGCAGTAAGGAATAAACAGGTAAGGATTACGCAGAAGAGAGGATCCTGGTTGACTGAGTGATAGCTGGTCATTTGCTTGATCACCACTCGTGTACAAAGAACTCTCTGGAAAATACACAAATGACATCACAGGTCTACGGGCCTGTTGGGAGGTTGAGCCCTTTGCGCCCTCTGGTGGTAAAGGTTTCTTCCAGGGTGCTGCAGTGTGCGCTCCTGCCACACGGGGGCAGCAGACTACGCACTGGGTCCTCTGGGCCGCAGGCATCTGGAAAACACAAAACTTTCACAGGTGAGTCAGCTCTGGGTGACACAGAGCACAGCGCCAGCAGCATGTTCTTATTCTCATCACCCCACACTCTTGTCACCTCTCCACCAGAGCACGCGCACGCGCGCACACACACTCCTTTCCCGCTGCCCTGTTTGCAAACTGTCCTTTCCCTAGGAATCCCACCTTCAGCCCATCCCCCCACTCGGAGCCACCTCAGACTTTCTTTCCTTGGACACTTGACATCACTATTCCTCATTTCCCCCATAAGAGCAGTTTAATGTAAATTCCTTTCACGTAATATTCCCGCTGAATATTGTTTCGCTCTACAGTTGATTCCGGGGGGGGGGTGGTGGTGGTGGTGGTGGTGGTGGTGGTTGATAATATTGTCACACATACTATTTTGGAATTACCACTAGTAATTTTGTGATGTTCATATCCATTGCTAATGCAATTACTGGTACTTTACTCATTTTGTAAGCACTGTGCCAGGGAGCCGGGAACATAGAAAACCTGAGGCTTTGGGGGGAGCTAAGCTGCACCTCACAGTCCTAAAGCAAACCATGAAAAGCTGCCTATTCAACTGTGTGAGTGAGAAAGGACAGAGATGCAGAGGCTGCCTGGGCCATAGCAGGTTACCATGGAGACAGGGACACTGGGAATTTGCAAGACTGAAGAGGGTAGGAATGCTTGTATGTTTGCAAAAATAACAGCGCAGGGGCCTCGGCATGACTCAGTGGTTTAGAGCACTTGCCCCCCCTGCAGAGGACTTAGGTTCAACTCCCAGCATCCACAGGGCAGCTCAGCATCTGTAACTCCAGGGTTAGGAGATCCAAGGCCCTCTTCTGACATCCATGGGCACGCGGCTTGCATGTGGTGCATATCCATCCATCCATGCAGGCAAAGTATTCATGGCAAGTAAAAATGTGAACGTCTGAAAAAATAATCGGCCACAAAACCACCGTACACCCCTCTAATGGCAGAAGGGAGTCAGTAAGATCAGAATGGATCAAATGGAGGGAATCCTCAAGTTTGCCTCAGCTTACCCAGTAGGTCTGGTGCAGGTGTTAGTGTTATTACTGTTAGTCAACTTGTCCTATCTGGCTGGTCTGTGACAAGGTCTCACGTAGTGGACACTGCATGAAAATTTTGAATTAGTTAAACGGGAATGTCTTAGTCAGGGTTTCTATTCCTGCACAAAACTTCATGATGCAGAAGCAAGTTGGGGAGGAAAGGGTTTATTCAGCTTACACTTCCACTTTGCTGTTCACCACCAAAGGAAGTCAGGACTGGAACTCAAGCGGGTCAGGAAGCAGGAGCTGATGCAGAGGCCATGGAGGGATGCTACTTACTGGCTCGCTTCCCCTGCCTTGCTCAGCTTGCTTTCTTATAGAACCCAAGACCGCCAGCCCAGGGACAGCACCACCCACAATGGGCTGGGTCCTCCCCCCTTGATCACCAGTTGAGAAAATGCCTTATAGCTGGGTCTCATGGAGGCATTTCCTGGTCCTTTCTCTGTCAAGTTGATACACAAAACCAGCCACTATAGGGAACTTCCAGGCAATACAATTAAGTTTTCTAGAACTCTATCAAAAAACACCAAAAACTTTGTTTGTTTGTTTATTTATTTATTAATTTATTCTCTTCAAGCCTACAATAACTCCATCTGTTGTAGGCTTCACCGCTGGGAGTTTATGTCTCAGCCATACTCATGCTAGTTGCCCAAATTATCGTGGGCAGTCGGATTTCTGACTTATGTGTTGGCAGGTTTGAGGGCTCCAGTTACAGGAGTCGGCTTGATCTGCGAGAAACCACAGGCTGAGGGGATGCTTAGTCATTAAGGTACCTGCTGCAGAAGCAGGAGGGCCTGTCAGGGCTACCTCGCTGTGTAAAACACCATGGTCGAAGCAACTAGGGGAAGAAAGGGTTTATTCAGCTCAATCACCAATTAGATAAATACTCTATCGACTTGCCTAGAGCCAGATCTTACGGGGGCTTTTTCTTAATTGGGGTTCCCTCCTCTCAGATGACTTTAGCTTGTGTCAGGTTGATGGAAAACTATATTCAGCACGGGACCTATGTTCATATTCCCCGCACCCGCATTGAAAGCTGGCCAAAGTGGTCCATGTCTGTGAGCCCTGTGCTGAGGAGGGAAAGGGAGGCAGTGATAGGCAATGACCAGAAGCTCACTGTTCAGCTAGATCATCAAACTGGCCATCTCAAGGATTGGCGAGAGACCCTGTCTCTGCAAAAATGGTGGAGATCTGATTCAGGAAGACACCTGAAGCCAGATGAGGGTGCTGTATGGCTTGAGTACTATTAGTATTCAGGAGGCAGAGGCAGGCAGATCTCCTTGAGTTTTGAGGCCAGCCTGGTCTACAGAGAGAGTTCCAGAGCTAGGGCTACACAGAGAAACCCTGTCTCCAAAACAAAACAAAATACCCCCCCCAAAAACAAATAAAAATATAGACACCGTATGCAGAACTGCTGGCCTGTACATGCACATGTGTACCATACTTGCACACACACACACACACACACACACACACACACACACACACACACACACACACCTCCTGGTGGTAGGGAAGAAAAAGGAAGTCCAGGGAGCTGGAGCACCTGCTGAGGGCCAGTGGGATAGGACGCCACTGGAGAATGCACTAGAGAGGTGAGGATGCTCTCTCAAGCTGGCCAGAGCCTCCTCTTTGGCCACAGTCCTGGCTCACAAGAGTGAGAGTGCAGGGCTACCTGCAAGCGTGAAATGGTGACCCAGACCCAGAAACTATACCTGTCTCCTTCATGTTTCTGTTTAGCTCCCAAGGGCCCCTTTGGCCAATGGTATCACATTGATGCCCCGTCTGTTTTAAGAGGACAGATTAGAGATCCCAAGTTGGTTAAACTCTTACGGGGATCGTAGAGTTCCCTTGTTAAAACGAGTAGGGGAGTCTTAGTACAGAGGTAATGGTCTACATCAGCGGGTCTCAGCCTTCCTAACACTGTGACCCTTTAATACAGTCCCTCATGCTGTGGTGACCCCAACCATAACATTATTTTTCATGCTAGTTCATAACTGTAATCTTGCTACTGTAATGAATCTTAATGTAAATATCTGATATGTGACCCATAAAGGGGTTATGACTCTCAGGTTGAAAACTGCTGGTCTAGGGAGAATGTGAGGACTTAGACTCTGAGTGTCCTAGTCCCCAGGGGGCCAGAGGGCTCCTCACCTTCCAGGAAGAGGCATGCTTAGAAGAGAGTCAAAGCCCTGGAATCTCCACAGTCCAGGGCCAGGACTTAGGTGTCGGTGGACACAGGGATACAGATGCGTTAGTCCATCAAGGGTGTCTGTCTTCATTTGCTAGGTCTGTTGCACCAAAAGAATAAAAAAGTCCATGGCTTAAAAGGTCAGAAACATATTTCTTCACGGCTCTGGAGGCCAGAGGGCCAAAAGCAAGATGCCAGTAAGTTTGGTGCCTCCCAGGGGCTCTGTGCTGAGCCTCCTTCCTGGTTCCTGCTAAAGGTGTCAGTCCTTGATACCTCTTTCTTTCTGTGACTTCATGTGGCCGTCTTTCTATAAGGACACAAGCCACATTAAGTTAGAAACAGACCTTAGTACAGCAGGATTCATTCTGTAGTTAAAATACCATCATAAATGTGTAACAATGTATTTGGCAACAGGCTATATATGTGTGTGTGTGTGTATATATACATATATGTGCATGTACACACACACATACACACACACGCACGGTCCCTTAAGATTGTAGAGGGGCTGGTGAGATGAGATGGCTCAGCAGAGAGAGGGGCTTGCTGCCAAGGCTGACCACTTCACGAGTTCGCTCCCTGGAACCCATATGGTGAAAGGAGAGCACTGACTCACACAAGCAGTCCTCTGATCTCCACATAGGAGCTGTGGCACACTGGCACCCATGCACTTCCACATGCACAAAATAAATACATGTAAAAACACAAGGGGTTGCTAAGAAACCTAAAATACAAAAAATTATAAGGGAGTTAAAAATTCTAATTAGTGACATGGTTGTCATTATTACTAGCGTGGCTTAGCAGGAAAAAGTCCTTGTCACTCTGATGGCCAGGGTTCAATCTCTAGAACCCCCTTGGTGGGGTTCCTCTGTACTCCACAGGTGTGATACATTACACGTGTGTGTGAGCACACACACACACACACACGCACACTAAAATTAATCAATGAATTAACTGGTGGGTGTGGGGGTGCATGTCTTTAACCCTAGAACTGGAAAGGGAAAAGGCAGAGGTAGACAGATTTCTATGGGTTCAATGCCAGCCTGGTCTATATAGCATGTTCCACGACAGCCAAGACTACATAGTGAGACCTTGTCACAAACAAACAAACAAACAACAAAAAACCCTAGAAACAAACAAAAAATCCACAAAAATCCCCAAAACAAAAACAAACAAACAAAACAGCACAGGATAACCATGCTACAATCCACAGACCCAAAGAAACTAAGTAAGGAGGAGGGCCCAGGGGAGGATACATGAATCTCACTCAGAAGGGGAGATAAAATAGACACTGGAGAGAGATGGAGAGAGACCTGGGTGGGAGAGGGGTGAGGAGGGAAACGGGGATGGGGATCAGGTGGGAGGAGGGGGGAGGGCAGAAGTGAAACCAGCAATCAATGGGGGCATCTCTGGGGCTAACTGGAGACCTGGGATGGGGGAGGCTATGGAGAGTCTATGGGAATGACACTACCACAAACTCCTACCAGCCAGGGATATGGAGACTGAAGTGGCCACCTCCTGTAGCCAGGTGGGACTTCAGTGGAGGGAGGGGACACCAACCCACCCACAAACCTTCAACCCAAAATCTGTCCTGCCAAAAGATGCGCTGGGTTAAAGATAGAGCAGAGAGACTGAGGGAATGGCCAACCAATGACTGGCCCAACTTGGGACCCATCCCGGGTGAGAAAGCCAACCTCTGATACTCGGAAGGTTCCCGTCCCGGGACACCACCAGAAGACCTACAGAGTCAACTAACCTGGCCCATGGGGGCTCACGGAGACTGAACCACTAACCAAACAGCACGCAGGGGCTGGACCTAGGTCAGCAGACACGTTTGTAGGAGACGTGCAGCTTGTACTTCGTGCGGGTTCCCTAACAACTTGGCTCTGACTCTGTTCCTGCCACTGGATCCCCTTTTCCTAGTGGGACTGCCTGTTTGGGCCTCAGTGGGAAAGGATGCACTTAATCTTGCTGGAACTGGATGTACCCAAGGGAAGGTTCCTCTATTCTGAAAAGAAGGGAGGGTGGTGGTGTGGGGAGGGATCTGTAAGGGTGGGACTGGGAGGAGAGGGGAGAGGTAGGGCTGGGATTAGGATGCAAAGTGAATAAATACATTAATGGAGAGACAAACCAGCAAAAGACCACTCCCAACAGAAAAACAAACAAACAAACAAACAAACAAACAAAACCCCCAAACCAACCAACAGAAAATCAACTGCAAAAGTGTGTAATGTCCTACGGCTGTTTGATGCTGGCATAAACGGGTCTCCTCTCTCTGTGGTGACTACGCGAATGCTTGTCCACTTACGACATCCTACTTTTTGACATTCATTTACAGTACAGTTATACTTTTTCAGAAAGGCTATAGCTGGGTGTGGGTGATACACACCTTCAATCCCAGCACTCAGGGAGCAGAGGCAGGAGGGTCTCCATGAGTTCTAGGCCAGCCAGGGGTACATAGTGAGAACTTGTCTCAGGAAAAAAAAAAAAGAAGTCATTACTGTGGAGTAGTATGCTGTGTTATGTTGGCAGTGGCCTCTTACGTCTTGTGTTTTGGGAATCTCTTGTTTGTAATATTATACAGACATATATGCACGTATATTATGTACATGCATTATCATAGATACCATTATGTATCTATTTTTATATATTATAATTTAGTTTTATAGTAAGTTCCACCGTCTAGGCTTGTATAAGTATTCACTAAGATGTTTAAATGCAATGGAAATTGCCAGAGAGCGTATTTTTCAGACTCTATCCCCAGCGTTAGGCAACTCATGGCTACATTTCCAAACATGGTCGTATTCTGAAATGCTAAGGTAAGCACTTCAAACAATTCTTCACGGAGGGACATAATCAACCTGATAGGGGACAGGAAGGACAGCCAGGGACACTGTTACATTGTTACAAAGATGCATTTGTAGCCCGTCTAGTAGAAGGAGTCAGAAAGGACAACCTTAATGGTTTGTTTGTTCAGGGTTAACAACCCCCAGTCCCTCAGTCCAGATGTCTCTGGAGGAGGACAAGGTTGTTGCCAGCAGAAATGAACTTGATTCAGAGTAGGCTTTCCCGAAGCCAAACATCCACAGAACAAAGGGTGATTATGAAGACGCAATCCAGACAGTGTATGTCACAGAGGCACAGGGGCAAGTCCAGAATGGCTGACTGCCTCTGTGTGCCCCCAGCCTATGCAATCTGCTCACTGGAGATGAGATGTAAGACAGAGCTCTAGGGTGTTAGTCTGCTCTCTCTTCAGATTGCTGTTCTCTGAATCAAGTACATGTTCAAGAGTCAGTTCCTGGGCTGGAGAGGTGGGCTCAGTGGTTAAAGGTCCTTAATGCTGTCACAGAGGGTACCAGTTTCATTCCTAGCACAAGCTTTGGATGTGGTACACACCCATGTGAAATACTGGCTTCAGGGGACCCAAGACCTCTGGCTTGCAGAACACTGACACGTGTACACACATGAGTGTGACCTCTCCACACACATTTAAAATGTAAGAAATCTTTCAATTATTACTTTGTTTTTCAAGACAGGGTTTCCCTGTGTAGCCCTGGCTATCCTGGAACTCACTCTGTAGGCCAGACTGGCCTTGAATTCAGAGAGCTGCCTGCCTCTGCTTCCAAAGTGCTGGAAGTGAAGGCCTGCAGCGCCACTGCCCAGCTATAGATCTTTGAATTAAAAAATGAGAAAAGGCTGGAGAGATGGTTCAGCCGTTAAGATTCTTGCAGAGATCAGGGTGTGGTTCTCAGCACACACAGGGTAGTTTACTAACATCTGTAACTAGAGCTCCAGGGGGTCACACACCCTCTTCTGGCCTACAAAGGCAACAGGCATGCACGTGTTATACTTACATACATGTAGACAAAACATTCATGCACACAGAATAAAAAACAAGTAAATCAGGGTTGGGGATTTAGCTCAGTGGTAGAGCGCTTGTCTAGCAAGCGCAAGGCCCTGGGTCCGGTCCCCAGCTCCAAAAAAAAGAAAAGAAAAAAACAAAACAAAACAAAACAAAAAACCAAGTAAATCTTTAAAAGCTATGTTTAAAACTGAAGGAAAAACCCCAGTTGAGTCTTGCCTCTGTTTATTGGTTTCCGTGACAGTAACGTGACTAAATTCTAGTTTCATAGGTTTTGTTTGTTTGTTTGAGGTCTTGCTCCATAACACAGCTTAACTTAGAACTTACTGTATAGACCAGGCTGCCCTGGAACTCACAGAGATCCACCTTCCGCTGCCTCCAGAGTGCTGGGTTAAAGGCATGCGCCACCAGCTCCGTTCATGTCCTTTATGACTGCTCTGACTGCCTCCAGTAAGTTAATGACTTGGCTTGGAGACTCTAAAACTCAGCTGGGTTCCATGCTGGACAACCACGCAGCCACCAGGTGATTGTGCCTGGAGGCTTCTGTTCTCTGGACTCCAGCTCTTTCCACGGGCTTCCCAGAACACATCACCTGGATCTCTGCATTTTATGGTTCCGTTCCGGGACTAAGGCTTGTCTGGCCTTTGGTTTAATAGCACTGTTACTTCCTGCTTCCCAGGGTCTGGCATGTTTGGCCTCTGACCTAAAGGAAGCGCCTGCTCCTTTCCATCTGCTTTATTTCAGAGCTCCATCTTTAGAACCGGACACAGTCCCTTTTCCTGGCGGCAGCCTCGTGAAGAAGCATGATCTGTCAAAACGGCCTGACTATGCTTGTGACCTATGAAGAAGAAGCAGTTGTTGGTGTGCACTCTGTCTCTCTGTCTCTGTCTGTCTGTCTGTCTGTCTGTCTCTCTCTCTCTCTCTTTCTCTTTCTGTCTGTCTCCTCTTTCTTCCTCTTTCTCTGTCTTCCTCTCTGCCTCTGTCTCTCTCTCCCTCTCTCCAGTTCTTAGAAGAGCAAATGGCTTTCATGTCCTGACTACAAAAACAGGGTTAACATAAAGATTTCTGGCACTCTGAGTATTCTCCCTCCCCTCTGCTTTCTTAAGCACACAAGCTACTTTGCCGTCCAAGGTCACTGAACGCTTTGTTGTCTTGGCCACCTCTTGCTGGACCGTAAAATAACAACTCTCTGACTTTTGTGAGAAAAGGAAAAAATATGAAAAAAAAAAAAGATCTTTACAAACCAACCCCATATTGCCGAGCATGGCACATGTCTTTAATCCCAGCAATCTAGAGGCTGATCTCTGTGAGTTCAAGGCTAGCCTGGTCTACAGGGTGAGTTCTAGGACAGCCAGAGTTACACAGAAAAACTCTGTCTGGAAAAACCAAACCAACCAACCAACCAACCAACCAACCAACCAACCAACCAACTAACCAACCAAAAATCAACCCTATATAGGTGTGCACACCAACATAAGTCATTTGTGTGTGTGTGCGTGTGTGTGTGTGTGTGTGTGTGTGTGTGTGTGTGTGCGCACGCGCGCATGCGTGCGTGCATAGTTCTGTGTAGTAATGCTAACTGTACTGGGTCTTTTATTTGTGTTTATGCCTTTAATATTACAGAAGGCTTTTTAAATACGGTACTGAAAAAAATACTTTACCAAGCCGGCACCTTCCAGACCAGAGTAGCTAACCTTGCCCAGGCCTGTGTTCATGTGCTCCAAATTGTACTACATTTATTTTCTTTAAGCAAAAACAAGCAGCCATGCCCCAACACTGTCCACACCAGGCAATGTCTCCTAGTAAACAAGAGGCATTCGAGGCTGACCTCCTAAGGGGGAAATCCATGTACTTCTGAGGAGGAAGTACATTTCCATTGCTTTTCCTTAAGTGTTTGCTCCTATTGGTTTTGCTTTGTGCTCTCCCTGTAGAGTTGGATGGGTGCTGTTTGCTGACATTTTGCAGGGAGAAACTTTTCACAGTAACCTGAGCAATGTTACTATTTATTGATGTATTATTGGATATGACACACGCATTCACACACACACACACACACACACACACACACACAGGCTTGGAGTGAAGAGTGAAGACCCACTGGATATGACTGTGCCTGCCTGTAACCCTGGCACTTGGGAAGCTAATAATTACTGTTGACAGTGCAGAATGAAAGGTCAGGAGGTGAGCATATTCTGAATCGTAAAGACACATTTGTACTCCACATCGTAGAGTATTATGGGCAGGTTTACTCTTATTAGCTTAGCCTAGGTCAGCACATTCTCACTGTTTATGGCTCCTTTGTTCTGAGCTAACCTCCCTCTGAGGTGAGATGTTCCAGGAGGAGTACAAGGGAGATACCAGCAGGAACTAATTCGATTCAATGTTGCAGGATGGAGCCGGATCCGGGATCCCAAGGATAAGGAAAGAATGGCCGAGATGATGAGAAAAAACACAGATATCCACAGTTCAAAAACATGGCTGACCACTTGACCACAGGGGCAAACTGAAGACCAGAATGCCTGCCTGCTTTTGTGGACCCTGTTCTCCCCGTTTAATTTGCTGGTCTGAGAAGCAATGTATCACCAGGGTACAAAGCCACTCTCTTCTCTGCTCGCCAGCTCTCTGGATAAAGTACAGTTTTAAGGCTCAATTCTTGGACTAGAGAGATTGTGAAGTACTTGTTGCACAGACAGGAGGAGTGGAGTTCGGCTCCCTAGCACCCACACGCAAAAGCTGGCATGGTGGAGGGGCTATAATCCCAGTACCGGAAGACAGAAACAGGAGGGTTCTTGGACTTTTTGGCTAGCTAGTCTTTCTGAGTAGGTGAGCGCCAGACTTAGAGAGACCTTGTCTGAAAGTAAGGTGGCAAAGGAGAGGGCAATACTAATACCGAGTTCTGGCTTCCACATGTGTGCCTCTCCTTCTCCCTCTCCCTCTCCCTCTCCCTCTCTTCCCCTTCCTCTCCCTCTCCCTCTCTCCCCCTTCCCCCTCTCTCTGTTTCTCACACGCATGCACATGCACGCACACGCATGCACGTACACCCTCACCCCACCCCCACAGAGGTTTAACTTCCGTCTCCGCTTTTATTGGCTTCTGTAAGTGACTGGCAGTGTGAACCGAATCTGGTTTCAAACCTACAGCGCAGTCTCTGTCAGGCCACAAGGGCAGGAAGGACTCAGGGTCACAGAAATACCACAGCCTGGAAACAAAAAGAGGTTTCCCCAGAGTAGCCTGGTCCACGATGGGAGTCCTCTGGCCACCTCCACCACCCTCCCTCCTCCTTTCCCAACCACCAGCCACAACTCCGTGGGCCTCCTTCTCTACCCGGCGGCTTCAGCTTAGCTAACTCTGACTTCGATGGGTCTGAAGCTGCCCCTCCCTCTTTATTTTCATAATCTGTTCCTCCCAATCATCTTCCATGGGTCTTTATTCTCATGCCGGGTTCAGAGCCCTGGGAGGTGGCTTGGTTTAGCACATCACCCCAGTGCTTGCTGGGACTGTTTTCATCGTAGAGCGACACAGGGAGAACTGGCTAGTCGGTCCCATGGCTGCCGTGAGCTAAGTGTCTGCCCATCCCAGCATATGTAGCTATGTGTAGTGTTGGGTTCTCACAACACAAATCAAGCCTGGTTATCTTGGAAGACACACCTCTACGTAGTTTATTGGTAGGAAGCTAAGGAAGGATAATCTACTGTTTCTTCTAAGACAAGCTTACCACTGACATTTGGAACTGACTAATTGCTGACTGTGGATGACTGACCTGAGCCTTGTAGGATACCTAACACCGGTTCTGGCCTCTACCCAGCAGGTACCAGTAACAACCATCCACTCTCCTGCAAAACAGAGGCGATCAACAGTGTCTCCAGACTTTGCTGAATGTCCAGTGTCATAAGGATATGGGAGGCCCCGAGTTTATCCCATTTTATCCCATCCCCATGCGTGCAGTAAGTAGCAGAAGGAGTTTGAAGGGTACCAATATGTCTCTGTGAGGGATGGCTCAGAGGCTTGCTGTGTTTTGGATGTGATGTATAGAATCTATCACTGAGAGATGATAGATTCTATCATTGAGAGATGATTGGATGAGCGTCATTTGACCCCGTCAGTGAATTAATTTATCGATGGATGCATTGTTTGATGGTATTATCGGGAAGAGGGGCCGGTGGAATCGAGAAGGCCACTGGAACATGCCCTAGAAGATATACCCTGTCTCACTGCCTTCCTGTCTCACTCTGCTCCCTGGCTTCCATGATGGGGAACAACTTGTTCTCCCTTTCTTTGGCTCTGATGCTCTCTCTGCCTCACGGTTGCCTGGTAACAGTGGAGGCAGCTGAATGCAGACTGAGATGTCTACCGCTGTGAGTGAGAGCGAATGGAACGAACCTTTGCCCTGCAAATTGTTCCTCTCAGGTGACAAAAAAAAAATGTCAGGCTAAAGCAGACACAGGGGGGAAGATCCCGCTGTAGGCAGCAGGTTGGGTAAGAGAATTCATGCTTCAGTTTGGTATAGGTAACCTTAATCATTCAAAATGAGGAATTCGGGACAGTAATAGTCTCTTTGTGTCACGTGTGGCTGTTACCTGCAATGGCTGACACATTTGTTTATCCTATGTGAACATGCTTGAGAATGTGGAAATCTCTGCGCCGGTATGATATGTTTATGAAAAAGCCATTCCTGATACCTTGAGAATCAGCTGTCAAAGGAGAGAGGCCCGAAAAAACTAAAGTCTGAGGCAAATGGGGTATCAATGAGAGTGGGGTAGCAAGACAGGAAGGTTTCAGCAGGCTGAAGGGGAGGGAGGGTTAACTCACTTAATGGTAGCCTGTGGTTAACATGAATGTACTGGGCTCTCTCAAAAACTGTTAACACAGGGGCTGGAGAGATGACTTTGTAGAGGACCTGGGTTCAATTCTCAACATGCACATGGTTTTCATACAAGCACCATTAGATCCCAGTTCCACAGGATCCAATGACCTCTTCTGTCCTCCACAGCCATCAGACATGTCTGTCGTGTACAGACATATATCAAGGCAAAAACATTTATGTACATATAATAAAAATAAATAAATCTTGTCTTTTGAGACAAGGTTTTTCTGTGTAGTCCTGAGTATCCTGGAACTCACTAGGTAGACCAGGCTGGCCTGAAACTCAGAGATCTGTCTGTCTCTGCTTCCTGCGTGCTGGGACTAAATAAAGGGGAGCACCACCATTGCCCAGCAATAAATCTTTTTTAAAAAGAAGAAGAAAAAAGATATTTTTAAAAACAGCTCTATTTACATGTCAAACACTAGTGGAGAAGGGTCCAGGCATCAGTGCAGCACTGCGTGCTTGGCTGCTTATCTTAAATGACTTCCTTGTCTTACGGAGTTTGGGATGTGTTACAGCACACCTGGAAGGCAAGATGGCCGTAGTCACGTTAAGCTGGATCCCTTCAGTATGTGTGAAGGCCCATATAGCTACGTGCCTTAGGGTTGGAATACATGCTCTCCCTTTCTCCTCCCGTGCCATCAGGATAGATGAGAGCCAGCACTGGCATAGTTGGCATCGTCAGAGTGTTGACACATGATAAGAAGACAGGCTCTGCTGAAATGAAAAACAAGATTTAGTGCTCGCTTCAGCAGCACTTAATACGGAAATTTGTGTGGAAACCAGAATTTATATTAGTGCTTTTTTTTCTTTTTTTTTTTTTTCTTTTCTTTTTTTCGGAGCTGGGGACTGAACCCAGGGCCTTGCGCTTGCTAGGCAAGTGCTCTACCACTGAGCTAAATCCCCAACCCCTTATTAGTGCTTTTTTTTCCTGCTGTACTCACCCACCCATCTCTAAGCACACGAAATGTACAAGGCCCACAGTGATCTTCTGTGAAACTCTTCTTCAGTCTGAGAATCCAGAACAGCCCGAGTTCAGAGTGTCAGAGAACAGCCAAACCTGTTGTTCTGAGCTCACTTTCACATCCTGAGCTCAGCTCTCTGACCAGTGGCACACGGTGAACTACTTAACCTTCCATTTCTCCACGTTGCTTTTCTGTAAAGTGAGGCTAACTTATACCCTTGGTTGTGGGCGATTTTGGAAACAGCTTGGATCATCATAGGCGTTTAAAGTACCGTAAAGGTGACAGGAGAGCGGAATGCAAATTAAACCGCTTGCTCCGGTGCAGGCCATCATGCAAGCTCTTCCCTTAAAACGCACTTGGCTGATTTTATGTGTGTACGGTCATGCGTTGCCTGACAGCAGGGCATGTTCTAAGACATACACCCTTAGGCAGTTTTGTCATTGTGCTCTTCAATAGTAAACCTTTTTGTTTTTAGAGAAAGGAGTAGGCCCTAAAATATGATAAAATGGTGCTGGGGATTTAGCTCAGTGGTAGAGCGCTTACCTAGGAAGCGCAAGGCCCTGGGTTCGGTCCCCAGCTCCGAAAAAAAGAACCCCCCCAAAAATATGATAAAATATGTAAATATAACATATCCAATAACATTTATTAAACATCATATATAAAAACACATACTATATATATATATAAAGCCATATCTAATATATATAGAGCCATATCTAACATATATAAAGCCATATCTAATATATAAAGCCATATCTAATATATATAAAGTTTTATGTATATGTTATATATATATGAAGTTTTATATATATAATACATAACAAAATTGCTGTTCTTTGGCATGACTCACAGTATGTAATTATTGTTTACATAATTATTACAAACATGTGAACAATGACTAACACTACCACAGATATGCTGTCACTAGGTGATTAGAACTTTGTGGCACCATTACGAATATACGAACTCATTACTGCAGATGCCATTGGCTGAAATAAACGCTGTTACATGGTGTCTGACAAGACATGCTCTACGATCTCAATCATGTACTTAAGTGTCTTTCTTCGTACACGTAGCAAGCTATCTGGGCATATGGGCTTGGGTCTGTCATCATCACTTGGTGTAGCGGCCTTTGCAGTATAGCTCAATTATTACATGTTTTCATTGTCTCTGACAATGTTTTTTTTTTTTTTTGACCTGCATATAGTTCTAAAATCATCTGCCTATCTTCAGTCCACCAAGGTTATTAAATAAGTCATTGAATGCTTTTAAGTGAGAGGGGAATTTCTGTTCTTTAACAATTCATATGTGAAAAACAGAAGGATGTGTGGGCAAGATGTGGTCCCAAGACATTATGTAGTATGAGGTAAGGCCCTAGCTGACTCATTTTAGTGCTATTCATGTTATTTTCTGTGTTTCTGAGTGGGAGTACATGGGTGTGGGTTACATGTGTGTATGTATGTGTTTGGGTGTTCATACATGTGCCAGTGGAGACCAGAGGTTGACACTGGGCATTTCCTCTCCACCTTATTTTTTGAAACAGGGTTTCTCACCAAACCCAGAGCATGCCAATTTGGGTAGGCTGGGTGGCCAGTGAGTTCCAGTGACTTATCTCTGCCCCCTTAGCACTGGGATTTATCAGTGTGTCTTGTCATGCCCAACTGGGGATTTAAACTCAAGACATCATGCTTGGCAAGCTGGAGAGATGGCTCAATGGTTAAGAGCACTGACTGCTCTTCCAGAGGTCCTGAGTTCAATTCCCAGCAACCACATGGTGGCTCACAACCATCTGTAATGAGATCTGATACCTTCTTCTGCTTCTGAAGACAGCTACAGTGTACTTATATATAATAAATAAATAAATAAATCTTTAAAAAAAAAGACATCATGCTTGCACGGCCAGTACCTTACATTTGGAAAGGAAGAGCTCTGGAATAACAGTGTCTCTTCTGTGGTCTAGAGGATTTTCTCATGACAAGATTCAGATGCTCTGTCCTGCCTCTGCACAGTGTGAGCAGAGCCCACTACCCAACAGGGCTCTCTGCTCTGAGGGTTAGAGAACCTGACCCTCAGGGTTCTGTGTCTGTCCTCCCCAACCCTGTCTCTGGTCTTCCACAAAACTCTTGCTGTTTGATAGCTACAGTCACCACCATCATCCTGTCAGGCTTCTCAGCCATGTGAGTAACACGGGCAGCTGTCCCCATGAGTCAACCCTTGTTTTTGTCTCTGCAATCTAAGGACCAAAGAGAGACGCTTGATGTCACAGTGCAGAAGCTCAGCTGGGCTCAGGCGTAGGTGTGTGTGGTGGGCAGGAGTGACGTGATGGAGCACACTCCAGTGAAGACTGATCTTTCAACCACTGAGAAAGAAACGGGGCCCAATAATGGAATGGAATGAACATAGATATTGACACCATACCCTCTTCATGCCCCATTAGAACTATATATAAAGGTATTTCTTTTATTGTGTGTGTATTTACATCTAGTGTTTATGTGCAGTGTGTGTGTGCACACGCGCGCGTGCATGCATTTTTATGCGTGTGTGGGGTTGCACAAGCATGAGTATGCCCATAGGTGTGAGACCAGGGGTCAGTCTTCGGTATGGCCTCCTTAAGAGCCTCTCATCTTGTTTTACGTATCATACATTCTTGCAGGGACCTTGGGGGCTCATGATGGTGCTAGGCTGGATGGACAGTGAGCCTTAGGCATCCACTTGTCTGGAATTATAAATGTATATCATCATACTGGGCTTTTTCTGTGGGGGTTAGGGCTTGAACTGTGGTCCTCAGGCATGGCACTTTATCAACTGAGGTATCTTCCTAGCCCCTCTGCTTCTCTCCCCCCTTTGAGACAGGTCCTCAGATAGCCAGGCTGACCTCAAACTCATTTAAATTCCTTAGCTTCCTGCCCCTGACTCTTATGTGCTGGGACTGTAGGTGGACACCTCCACTCCTAGTTAGAATTTTTTCATGCGCGTGGGATAAGCATGTGTGTGTTATGTGTGTACATGCACGTGAATGTGTGTATGCGTGTGCACGAGTGTGTGCATGTGTAAGTAGAGGACAGAGGTTGGTATATGGTGTCTCCTCAGTTGCTTTGCACCTTGTATATTGAGGCAGTCTCTATTGAGTCTGGATCTTATCAATGGGGCTAGTCTAAGCACTACACTGCTCTATCTACACTGGCACTGGGATTGCAGTCAGGCCACCACTTTTGCTCTGCACTGGTGGGTGCTGGGGATCTGCACTCGCTTACCCTTGCACAGTGAGTGTTTTGCCTCCCTGCCCTCTTACTTTTTCAGCCCCCCCCCAGTAAAGGAATTATTCCTAAGGATTCCAGAGAAGGGGTCTGAGATGGCAATAATAGCAAAAGTCTGTGTTTTAGAAAGCTGTTAGAGGAAAGAGAATGACAGTTGACAAGCAGACAGCAGAGGTTTGGGGGCTAAGGCTAGCTCATTTTACAGACAGCATGGAGGTTTGGGGGCTAGGGCTAGCTCATTTTACACAACGGAATCATATAGGGCTAAAGAATCATGGGCACCAGATACCTGTGATTGCCGAATATCTTTAGATCCATCATTCTTAAAACAACAATAACAAAAACAACAAAACCTCTCTGTGTGTAAACACGTGTGTGGTGAGCATGCATGTGGAGGGCAGAGGTCATCGGGTGTTGGGTTGATGTTCTTCAGATCTCACCCCCACCCCTTTTAACATCGTGGTCTCTCACTGGTCTGCAACTTACAGCATAGGCTAGGTTGGCAGATCAGTGAGCCTCAGGTATGTGCCTGTCTCTGTTTCCAGCATTGGGGTTACCACAACTGGGCTTTTAAAACATGGGTTCTGGGCACTGAATCTAGACCGTCTGAGTACACAGCAAGCATTCTATAGACAGAAAGGTTTCTGCAGGCATGAGATATTTTCATTATGGAAAACTTAAGAAAAGTAACCAGAAGTAAAAAGTGATGTTTTCTGACCCTCAGCAGATGTCTGAAGCTGCAGGTATTCTGAGAACCACCCACGCACAGATTTAATGGGTTCCCATCTTAACTCCCGCACTTGTTTATCATACACAGTGGCTATAACGCTGCTGGTTTGAGATGTGATTACAGCAATAGCTGGAATTTTCTTTTCCTTCTTCACAACGGCAACCACAGAAAATCGTTCTGTCAATGTTAACAACTCTGACATTTCTTTCTCCTGTCTTAGGTGAAGGCTTTATTTAGCTTTTCATTTAAAGGGAACATTTTATGGCTTTGCTTCGACAGCCCTCCCTTTGTGCTTTGGGGTATGATTAGGGGTAATGAGGGCTACTTGAGCACCAGCTCCAAGAGCCTTGAGAGGTCTGATAACCAGGAAGGACGGGTAGTGAGTACAGTGTGGACAAAGAGATGATTCATGCGCGGGCTGGATGGGAACAGGATGGTCCAAGATCTCATCATGCTGAACGGTGCCCAATTTAAAACTTACAAAGTTTATCTCTGGAATTTTCCATTTAACATTTTTATGGTCGGTTGTGGGTGACTAAATCAGTGGCAGGCTAAACCATGGCTAAGGAGAAGGCGCCTACTAGCCCATGACACCCACTGTGCTGTCATTCCCCAGTTCCGACCCTTACCTGCATCACCTGACATTGTTTCATTATAAAATGACATTATTCTGACCCAGTCTTGTCATTTTAAACGTTTGTTCATCGTCTGGCTTGTCAGTAGCTGCCTCACTTGCTGAGCCACCTTGAAGGCCCTCACAAGTATTTTAAATAAAACACTTGACACAATGTAACTACCATTCCATTGCTTTTAAAGAAAAGGGAATATTTATGGCAGAAACATTTCTTTAAAATATGGTGGGAGGGGCAGGAGAGGTGGTTCAGTGGTTAGGAGTGGTCAGGAGGCTCACAATCAACTGTAACCAGTTCTAGGAGGATCTGATGTCTCCGGTCTCCGTGGGCACCTGAACATATACACAGGCGCAATTAAAAATAATAAAAAATAAATCTTTAAAAATGTTAATTAAAAAAATCACTACAGTGGGTTATCATATATAACCCAGCTAACAATAATTCCTTAATATGTAGAAAGAAAATCACTGTGTTCAGCTAATTTGACTATGTTAGGATTTACACTTACAATCCTTTTGTTAGAATCAGGTCTCCAGGTTATTAATACATACATACATACAAACATACATAATAATACATGCATAATTTTGCTATGTATGCCATTTAACACTTATACTGTATTTGAGTCACCCCTACATCCTCTCCCTCTCCTTTCTCTCCACATCTGTCTCCCTCCCTCTTTGTGGGAATCAGGTCTCTCCTTCCATTGTGTGTTTACCAGGGGTTGAACTCTATTGCACCCCTGTTGGCTAGCTTACAATCCCCCTGGCTATAACTCCAGCTCCAGGGTTCTGATGTTTCTGGCTTCTGCGAGCATCTACACTCAAGTGCACATACTCACCTCCTATTGAAAAAAAAATACATTAACAAATGACACCATTTAAAAGTGGCATGCTATACGGTTTCCACCTAAACTTTTTGCCACTTAATATTTCTTGGCTGCCAGCCTAGAGGGTTGCACGGAGATGTCCTCCACTCCTGAGTATAGCTTCTCAGCTCCCCAAAGTACAAATATATCACGGTTTATCCGCTGTGTTCTCTGTCGATGGACATATGCCCCCTCGTCGTCCTCATGGGCAACAGACATGGGTAGAGAGGCCACAGGAGGAATAATGAAACAAAGCACACAAATATGGAGAGGACCCCGAGAACAGAGTATGCAGAAGAAAGAACGGCCTTCAGTTTTCAGAGGGAGGCAAGGAAAGCTATGGAATCATGGGAGGAAAATGGACTGACAGGAAAGTAATGCTCTCTGCAGGAAGAGTTCTTGGAAAAGAAGTCTGATATAAGATGAATCGGAAAATAAAGTTAGGACACTGCTTATAAACTAGAGAAGGGACTGGAAGATCTGTGAGTTCAAGGCCAGCCTGGTATGTATGTATGTATGTATGTATGTATGTATGTATGTATGTATGCATATATGTATATGTACATATGTATACATATGCTAGCCTAGGCTACATACATAGTGAGAGCCTGTCTTGCACAGATAGACAGACAAGCAAACAGACAAGATCAGAAAAAACCAAAAATGTCAACCAGGACAATGGTGATTTGGAAGTTAAGGAACTATGTCAGAGGGACAATTCTGGAAGTCCTATATCTCAATGATAGGGCTATCCAAGAAGAGAGAAATACTGAAAACGGAGAAGAAATAAGCAATAAGTTAATTGGGGAGCTTGGCCACTAGGAATTAAATAATCTACTATCTAGTAGCTAGTAGAATAGACAATTGGGCCCACATCTCTGTCAAGCATTGTATAATTTCAAAACATGGAAGAGAAAAAGAAATTTCTTTAGGTTTCCAAATTAAAGAAAATCAAATAATAGAAGAGGTCTATGATAGAATGTTTCTAGCAGTTTCAATAATTCTCGAAGCTAGAAGTCAGTGGTGTAAATGATGCCTTATCCTGAATTTTATACCCAGATAAACTAGAACACCGAACATAAAGGTTTTTTGGTAAGCAGTCTCAAACTATTTACTAGATAGGGGTACTGTATAAAACTGGGAAGAAATATCCCAAGCAGCAACCAAACACATTTACAGACATGAACACAGCAATTAAATAAGCTGACACAAAGACACAAAGGCGACTGCTTCAGTGGTGTGAGATAGGAGGGCAGCAGGGGATTGCGTTTTTCTTTTTTAACAGCACCAATACCTCACTTTGATAAAAGTTGAAGTAATTTTGAAAAGCAAGATCCATTTATGCGACGATTTTGAAGAGTATAACATATATTAGAGGGGAATGCTATGGAAATGGACGGAAAAGCACAGATGCATATTTTATTCTTGTACTGTCCCCACAATCTCTTGCCTTATCTGACGTAGGAAACACACTAGGCCTTTTGGAACTGGAAATGATGAGGTTGACTGTGGAGTGGTGTTGTTGTTGGTGTTGGTGGACCAAACACATTAGAGTTGGGAAGGATTTAAAAAGTCTCTTTAAATTGAAAGGTCTAGCAATATCTGGGGACAGCAAGCTTCTCAAATTTTACTCCGTGATATAATCCCTTGGGAGGCTTTAAAAACTGCACTCGTGAGATATATCCCATAACAAATCAGAAGAAAAGGCAGGAACCAGCGTTTTAAAAATACTACCGGGATGGGGTATCACTGGAGTTCAGCGTTTGTGTGAGCAATGTGCCTGGAGACCCTAGGCTAACACTGAGGAGTCTAATGGCCCAGCCATATGCAATGGGGTGTCACTGAAGGACTTTGAGGTAGAATGGCGTCTCACGTTTTGGGAGGTGGGAGCTGAAATGGGAGAAGGTCAGAAGGAGGCTGCTGGTCAGGGCTGACTGGTTCCTACTCCCATGGACGATCTAGGAAGGACCGCGGTGTTCCTGGGCCTCGGCCCCTCCGCCTCCCCCAGCTCCTGTCTTCCGCTCCTCGACGCGCCCTGGGCGCTGGCCCAGGAGGCCCATGAGCCACCAGGAGGCAGCGTGCCAGCGGCCGCGCCCTCTGATTGGGTCGGGGCCCGTGGAGGGTGGGAACCTGACTCCTGTCCCCTCAGTCGCTAGGACCACCCGGCGGGGGGCGAGTGTGCGTCCTGGTTTCCGAAAGCCTCGGAGCGACCTCGCGGCACCCTCACGACTTCGCGGCCCTTCTGCCAGGCGCCTGGACGGCTCCCGCCCGCGTGACAGGAACTCGGCATGACGGAGGCGACGAGCGTCGCGCAGCTCGGAGCTTCGCTGCCCCGTCCGCTCCCGACCTCCGGGGACGGCGCGTCGGGCGCGCGGTGAGTGCGACGTCGGCGTCTGAGGGGACGACGCGGGCGGCCCGAGGGGAGCGCGCCTCCGCGAGCTTGCCGAGCGATGGCTTCCAGGACCGCGGGCCGCCGCTGGCCTCCGAGGAGACGCAGCTCGAGACGGGGCCCCACGCCGCGGTCCCGCGCGCCCGGCGCGAAGCTTTCGGCCCCGGAGGCCGGGCCGCCACGCCGCGGGCCTCTCCCGCGGGGCGGCGCGGGACGGGACACTCTCCTCGGAGCAAAGGCGACACCTTCCTCTCCCGCCACCAGGCGATACGTGACGGCCCTCGGGCCCCCGCAGCCGCGTGGGAACACGGACTCGGCCTGCGCTGCGCTCCCGCAGCCGGTCCCGCACGAGCCGCGGGAAGCAGCCTTCCGCCTCGTCCCGGGCTCGGAACGCCGGGCCTCAGTGTCACCTGCGCGCATCCCGAGGCGGCGGCGGCGGGTCCCGGCCATGTGGGACCCGCGCGCGGCAAGGTGCGTAGCTGGTGTGGGGGGGGGGCGCCTGGGGCTTTGCGGGCCGCGAGTCCCTGAGGCCCCGCGGGGTCGCCCGCCCTCCCGCCGACCGCGGCCTGGCGCGGGAAGGCGCGCACCGCGACCCGGCCGGGGCGGCGCGGCCCAGCGGCGCTTTCCCCGCGGGGACCATCACTCCCCATTCTCCGGAGGGAGCCTCTCAGCCACACCGTGGCGGACGCGCCTCGCCGCACAACCTGGCTCGAGGTGTGCGAAGCCGCGCGGTGCTGGCGGCGCGGGATCGGCGGGGAGCGCGGGGCGCAGGCTGCCCCCTGGAGGGGGAGGCCTTCGTCCTCTACCTCTGCGGCCTCCGCGGCCCACCCTCCGCCGCCGACCCCGAGTCGCGGGGCTGTTTGCACAGGAGCGCGGGCTCAGCCTGCTGCTCGGCCCGACTCAGCCCTGTTCATCCTCAGCCCCAAAGCCGCACTCTTGCCCTCGCGGGCTCTGCGCACTTGTAACCCGCTGCAGTGGACTAGCAGGGCCGCTGCGGGACTCTGCTCCCTGCGGGGGGCGCTTCTCAGAGGGGGGAAGAGAGATGTCTAGGGACAGTTCTTAGGGAGGTGTGCAACTTGGAAAAAAAAAGAAAAGGAAACATTTAAAAAAGAGGGAAGAAGGCACTGTGAGCTCTGCAGCCTGGGGACCCGCTTCAGCACAGCGAGCAGGGTCCTAATCACCGCTTCTTTAGCTAGAAAGGATGAGCTGAAATCCAGAGGCCCTGCGACCCTTACACCCGAATCCATCTCTAGCTACCCAGTGTTCAGCCTTCCCGTGCCAGGCATCGTTTTGATTCTGAGGAAAGGCTATTACCCTGTTGGCATCGACAGCCTCTTTGGTGCTTTTCTAGAAAGTACCTTCTTGTAGAGGGATCGGGAAATTTTTAACTGTTTTTCTACCAGGGCTGTTTTGTAGGACTGCAGGGCGAATTCCTTTTTTTTTTTTTTTTTTTTTGTTTCTCAAAAAAAAAAAAAAGCTTAAGAAAATCTGTACAGAATAATGGGTTTCCCGATGACATTAATATTACTGTCTCTGGTCCCTTCAAACTGTCCCCCATGTTTCACATCATACGTATAGAGATCTAGATTCTACGTATGAGAAAATAGTTCATTTCAGTATTTTATGAAAAATTTTTAGTGTACACGGTGGGTTTAAGAGTTTTTCATATAAATACGTCATTGTGTTTTGTGAGCAATGTTTTATTCACAATTCTCCGCCCCCTGGCACCTCCCACTCACCAAAATGCAAAATGCTTCCCTTCTGCTTTCCTGTTCCAGTGCTCTCTCCCCTCCCTCCCTCCCTCCTTCCTATCCCCCCACCTGTGTGTGTGCGCGCGTGCGTGTGTGTGTGTGTGTGTGTGTGTGTATGTGTGTGCATGCGTGCGTGTGTGTGTGTGTGTGTGTGTGTGTGTAATTTTAGATTGTACATGTGAGAGGAAACAAGATTTGCCTTTCTGAGTCTCGCTGATTTTGTTTTACTTTATCCCGAGTTCCATTGGTTTTCATGCACATGATGTAGTTTGATTCTTTATGCATGAGTAAAAGTCAATTGTGTATAAATACCACGTTTTCTTTATCCCCATCTCTTGGTGAGTGTCGAGGCTGATTCTTGAACATTGTGACTACTGCAGTGATCAATATGAATGTGCAAGTGCCTCTGTGGCTTTCTGAGTTTGACTCCTTCAGGTAGATGCCATCGAGTATCTGCATCATACGGTGGTCGCCTTTCAGTCTCTTGAGAAGCATCTAGACTGATTGCTGCAATGGCAGCACCACCGGTTCACAGGGACACTGCTAGCATTCTAGGGGTTCCTTTAGCTCCACCCACATCCTTTCCAGTTTTTGTTGCCAAGTATTTTCTTGAAGATACACATTCGGACCGGAGTGAAATGGAATATCAATGTAGTTTTAATTCGCGTTTTTCCTGATGTCTATCTAAGAATGCTGAATGCCTTCAACACATTAATTGGCCATTTGTATTTCTTCTTTTGAGGACGGTGTCCAATTCGCTTACCCATTTCTTGATTGCCTGACTGTGAGTGTGTAATTTTTGAGGTTTTGGGAGCTAGAGAGACGACTTAGTGGTTGCTCCTGCTTCCTGCTCTAGCAGAGGACCTGGGGTGGGTTCCCTGCCTCACCTGGGGGCTCACTGTCTGGAATTCCACTTTCCGGGCTTCTGGCGCCCTCTTCTGGCCTTCTTGGACACTGATCACAATGCAATACAATTCATATCTATGTACTTCAAAACACACACACATGTAAAATAAAAATGACTAGGTTTTAAATTTTGGAGTTCTTTACTGATTTCTAGATATTGATTTCTCATCATAGTTGTATAGTTCATGGATATTGTCTCCCATTCCGTAGGTTGTCTTTTCACTTTGCGGGTGGTTTCTTTTGCTATGCAGATAGATGCATTTCCATTTCATGCAATCCTAGTTGTCAATTAATGCAGTGATATCTTGAGCTACTGGAGCCCTTTTCCGAGAGTCCTCGACTTTCAGAGTACCAGGGCTTAAGTTAACCTGTTAGTGATTTATTTTGAATTGATTTTTTTTTTTTTACCAGACTGAGAGGAGATCTAATTTCATTGGTCTACGTGTGACTATGCAGTTTCCCCAGTGCAATTTGTGGAATCTTTGCTTCCAATGTACATTTTGACACTTCCCCCCCCCAGGAACTAGGTGGCTACAACTGTGTGTGCTGATTTATGAGTCCCCTGTTCTGATTTCCGGTGTTAAGTTTGTATGCTGTACGACACTCACTGTTTGTGTATGTTGAACCATCCTTGCATTTCTGGGAGGAAACCAGCCTGGTTGTCTTCTTGACGTACTGGTTCTATTTGCAACTGCTTTATTGAGAAAGTATGCATCTAGGCTTGTCAGGGAAATTGGCGCACAGTTTTCTTTGAGCCTTCATCTACTTTTGGAATCAGAGTAATCCTGGCTTCACAGAGTGACTTTGGGAGTGCTGCTGCTTCTCTTTCCATTCTAAGGAGCAGTTTGAGGAGCATTGGCATGTTAGTTCTCCCACCACCCTTTTTTTTGGAGACATGGCTTCTCTGTATAGCCCTGGCTGTCCTAGAACTAGCTCTGTAGACAAGGCTGGCCTCAAACTCACAGGGATCCACCCGCCTCTGCTTCCAGAGTGATGAGGTCATGGTTGTGAGCCACCACTGCCCAGGTAGTATATTAATTAGCTCTTTAAAGGTTTGGGAAAATTCAGTAGTAAATATGTCCGGTCTTGGATTTTCCTTCGTTGACAGATTCTTTATTACCGTTTGAGTCTCAGTGAACACTGTAGACAGTTTACAATGGCTGATATCTCCTTCATTTTGTCTTGGTAAGTCATCTGTTGGTCCCCAGGAATTCATCCATTTGGTCTAGATTTCCAAGTCTTTTGGAGCTGAAAACCTCAAAGCATTCCCTAACGAACCTCTGGATTTCTTTGGTATCTACTATATATACCCCTTTCAGCTCTAATCTTATTAACTGGAGTTCTTAACCTCTTTCATGTCTGTTAGGATTTGTCTTATGGATTGGAAGCCCCAATATTTGGGGGCTTGCTCATATTTACAGTTGTTCTGCCATCCTTATGCATGGTTTCCTCTTTACGATACGGCCTTCTTCATCTCTCAGACTGGCTTGCAGCCTACTTTATTTGACGTCAGAATACCCACACTAGCTCGTTCACAGCCTGTTTACTTAGTACATCGGATGCGCTGTGAGTTCTTGGACATTGTGGTCATGGTTATATATAACCACTGCATTATCTAGAGCTTGTCTTCGATTTCTGACATTCTTCTGCTTATTTTAGTCTCTTGGTGATATCGCTTCTCGGCCTTTTGGCTAAGATCAAGTGTAGTCTCTTGGTGACTCTACTTGGCTGGAATTTTATTTCTAACATATCTTTTCGTAAAGATTTAGTTTTATTTAATTTTATGTGTCTGCATGTATGTATGTGTATCATGTATGTGCCTGGTGCCGACAGAGGTCATCAGATGCCCTTGAACTGGAGTTCCAGTCAGCTGTGAGCTGCCGTGTAGATATTGGGAATAGAACCTGGGCCCTCGGGCAAGAGCAGCGGGTGTTCTTAACCACTGAGCAGTCTCCAGTCCCACATTTTTTTGTCATTTCTACTTTATTTTTTAAATCTCAGTTTCATTGTTGGGTTTCCCATGCTTGCTGCTTTCTCTTCCATGTTACTGATTTTGTCACGTATGAACTGGGCCTGTCCTGTGGGTAGAACTACCAATCGCCTGGCTCACTTTTCAGATGAACCCTTTGCTGTAGGTTTTCTGCAGGGCACCATGCTGCTGAAGCCCTCTGAGGCTTGTCCCTTTCTGCTGTGTTGCCCCTCAGTGTAACCACCCTTCTCAGATGTCGTATCACTGTGATTACTCATGCTTTTCTACTCTGTCTTTGGAATATGGCAATTCTTTGTTAACTGGACTTCTCATGTGTTATACCATGTGAGTCAGTCTTATTCTCTCATCTTACCCTCAGATATCCAGGTTAGGCTCTTGAGTCTAAAGTCTCTTTTGTAGGTCTTTAAATCCTCAGGAAGATGAGGTGAGTATATGTGACATGCCTACTCAGAACTGGATTTCACTATCACAGGCCTATGGGAGTCTAAGTCTTCTTTAAAAAACAAAACAAAACAAAACAAAACAAACAAGACAAACAAAACAAACAAAACAATAAACAAAACAAAACCAATAAAAGGTGTACCACACAGAGCCACGCCCACCAAGATGTGCGTGCGGAATGGAGAACTTCAGTATGGTCATTTCCTCTTTACAATGATGGCTACTTTTGAAGTTTAAAAAAGCTGGTCACGGGGTTGGGGATTTAGCTCAGTGGTAGAGCGCTTGCCTAGGAAGCGCAAGGCCCTGGGTTCGGTCCCCAGCTCTGAAACAAAGAACCAAAAAAAAAAAAAAAGAAAAAAAAAAAAAAAAGCTGGTCACATTCACTGTCAGGACCACAGCCATCTCATGAGGCAAGTGTCTCCACACAGTTATGGGTGCATCTGGGACTAGATGCCTGTTCTCTTACCTTCCTGACCCACGACAAGCAGGCCTTGCCTCCTCTTTGCTGGTTGGTTCTCTTTCCTGTGGTTGCTGTCACAGACACATTCATTAGACACTTTGTTATTTTGCCTTTGCTTGCTGGGATGAAACTCGTCTTAGCTGTGAAAATAGAGCCTGCAGGAGAGAGTCTGAGAACACTTAAGAGATGAAGTGGAGGCTGAAGGTTAACTCTTATTACTTTTTCCTCTTTCCTCAATATTTATTTGATAATCTGAAGCATGTACACACGATATAATTTTCTAACAATGCTGTATTATGTATAATGAGCTACATCACATATAAAACTTACTTTTATAGTTTATGTGTCTATATGTGCTTTTACATATATTTAAATTAAGAAATATTTTTACTGGCCATTGTTTTTAATAACAGTGAGGAACAAGATCCCTTTTGCTTTTCCAGATGGGGAAGTGGAGCTGAAAAGTCAGTGCTTTAGCTTCAGAATGACCAATTTTCCAACAGATTTCCTTAAGAGTGCAGAATGCTATAAGAAAGCATTATGTGCAAGAATGGTGATCTCCTTCTCTCTCTCTCTCTCTCTCTCTCTCTCTCTCTCTCTCTCTCTCTCACTCATACACACTCACACACATACACACTCTCACACACACTTTCTCTCGCACACACTCACACATAAACACTCTCTCACACACATACTCTCACACACAACATACTCTCTTACACACTCTCACACTCTCACACAGACACACTCTCGTTCACACACACTCACACACACACTCACACACACACTCATACACACTCACACACATACACTCACACACGCTTTCTCTCTCACACACACTCTCACACACACTCTCTCTTACACACACACACTCTCACACACACTTATTTTCTCTCTCTCTCTCACTCACACACACTCACACATACTCTCACACACACACTCACACATACTCTCACACATACTCACACACACTCTCTTACACACTCACACTCTCATACAGTCTCACTCACACACACTCACACGTACACACTTTCACACACTCTTTCTCTCTCACACACACACTCACACATACACACTCTCACACACACACTCTCACACACAACATACTTCTTACACACTCTCACACTCTCACACAGACACACTCTCGTTCACATACACTCACACAGACACACACACTCACACACACTCATACACACTCACACACATACACACTCTCTCACACACACACTCACTCTCACACACACACTCATATTCTCTCTCTCTCTCTCTCTCTCTCTCTCTCTCTCTCTCTCTCTCTCTCTCTCTCTCAACAAAGAAAATACTTAAGTTACAACCAGAGAACAATAATGGAGGCAAAGCTGGGAAACTGTTGGATAAAAAGGAACTGAACGCGGTTGGGGATTTAGCTCAGTGGTAGAGCGCTTACCTAGGAAGCGCAAGGCCCTGGGTTCGGTCCCCAGTTCCGGAAAAAAAAAAAAAAAGGAACTGAACTAGGTAAACCTGCTCTTCTGTTATACTGAAACTAAGAATGCTGTTCTTTTTATGGTAACAGCGCTGACCATTTTCTTTGACCAGACTTTTTCTTGATTTCGAAGCACATAACAGGAACATGACCTTGTGTCCTTTGTTAAAAATCTGCAGAGTAAATGACCTTTACCTATGATACTCTGGGCTCAATTTGGTTGCATTAGCTCCATCCTTCTCTAAACTCCATGCACCCGGTGAACTGGTGGGGCTGTGCATCTTTTGTGCTCAGTGCCAGCCTTTGAAAGTCAACTACCGCTTATGTAGATTCTTAATTAGCTCAGCACTGAGTCTTCCTGTTCTTGAAGGCAGCACTAAAAGTGGACAGGATTTCTAGCCTGAGAAACAAGGAGGATAGCTGGGAGGGAACACTAGGCCAAGGATGTACACGAAACACAGCAAACGGAGCATCACCTGGTCGTCTTGAGTCATTGTGATTAGAATGTTCAGCAGTTTGTATCTAACTGGGGGTGAGCTCCTCCTTCATGTGCAAGGGTGCTTCCAGGGCCCTCTCCTTTGTAAGTGGCTTGTTCATCCCATAAGCAAAAACTGGCACACACGTTCCAAGGGCAGAGGATAACTGCTAGAGTTGGTTCTCTTTTTTCACCATGTGGGTGGGTCTTGAGGCTCAAACTCAGGTATCAGACTCCGGGATAAGAGCCTTTACCCACTGAAGCATCTCACTGACCCCAGGAAGTGATCGTATACTGTGCTTTATTAAGAAAGCCAGCAGTCTGAGAAGACAATGCATCACCATCCCAAAGGTTGCCTCCCACCTCATCTTTAGCCAGGGAAAAGAAACAAAGGCTTCCAACCATTCCAAAGTTAGTCTTACCCTCTGATCAGGTCTCTCTGGCCATGTTCTGAGATTTTGTGTTCCCACATTATCCTCTCTGTATAGCAGGGGAGGATTTGCATGGATGGCATCTAGATTGAAAGTTACCTCAGGACAAACCAAACAGTGTGTGTATGCTGGGCTACAAGTGGATTCTTTCCCACAGAATACAGTACAAACATAGAATTATAGACTGTGAAGTGAGTGGTAACCTGGTCAGTCTTGGACCAGCTCCTCTGTCCATCAGCATCAACCAGACAGAGGGAGGAACACACATGTTGCTAGTTTCCAGAGCCTGTTTAAACCTGAGCACATTGACCAGGCACTAACTGTGGCTCCTGGACTTTTCCTCCAATATATTCATTTTTACTTGTTTTAAATTTATGTTTGCCTTTTTTTTTTTGTTTTAAGTCAGTTCTGGCCCTCAGACATACTGGATGGCTCTGGCTTGGGTTAATAAGGGTATACCTTGATAAGCTTTGCTAACGGCGATAGAGCGTACTTCACACTGGGCAAGCCTGGGAGATAGGTGAGGGAGATGTGAGCAGCACTAAGGTCACAGCTCCTCAGTACTCCTGGGAAGACAAATGGAAAGACAATTTTGAGCTGTATCTGGATAGAGGAAGAGAAATTCAAGCAGGTAGAATGAGAGGCGTCACAAAGGAAGATTCTAGATCAAAGGACCAGATGTTTATTAAGAGTATTGGTCGGGGTTGGGGATTTAGCTCAGAGGTAGAGAGCTTGCCCTGGGTTCGGTCCCCAGCTCCGAAAAAAAAAAAAAAAAAAAGAAAAAAGAAAAAAAGAAAAGAAAAGAAAAGAGTATTGGTCAATGTAAGGATTTACACTAGAACATCACCAATAATAGCTTATCTTATGCCAGGCTGTGTGTAAACTTTGGGCTCTGGAAATCAGCAGTGTGTGTCTCTGGGTGTGTGAGTGAACACACCTTGTAGCTCGTCCGAACTTTCTGTGTGTCTTGAAATAGGTATGGATGCACACGTTTGTGTTTTATTTATTTATTTTTTTGAGGATTTGCATTTAACTTTGAAGTTCCTTGTGTTTTTCTAGTCATTGTCACCCTTCGTATACCATGTGTACCAAGGGGTCGTCAGCACAGACTTAGACTTTAGATTTGAGCATGTGCCTTTCAAGGAGGATTACTTCCTGTGTCAGCCTGCTTCCTGGTCTCTCAAACCGGAGTAACTGTGTGTCTCCTTTTTTGATTTTTTTCAGTCATATTCCCCTGGAAATGGCTGAGAAGGGTTTAGCTCGGGGCCGTCAGGTAAGAAGTACGCAGCGCACTTCTCCTGGTGTCATGGAGCTGCACTGGAGACTCTCATACAAGCAGTGAGCAGAACAAATGCCAGTCTGGGTGCATTCAGAGGCTTTGTGGGCTGCAGAGATTGGGGTCCAGCCATCCTGTATTAAACCTTTCTGTGATTCAGTGGATATATTTAGCAAGGTGGTACACTCACTTCCTAATGCAGCAGTCATGGGTTAGCACAAACTGAGGGACTAAACAGAAGTTAGTCTCTTACACGTCAGAACATGCGCTCCATTGCTAGACCTCCTTCATAGAGTCCACTGCTTTGACTAGTTTCTTTATTGTACTTTTAACTGTATATATGTGTGTGTGTCTCTGTGTGGCTATGTGCACAGTAGTGCAGTGCTTGTGTAAGTCAGGAGAGTGTGTCAGGTCCCCTGGAGATGGAGTTGCAGGCAGTGGTGGGCAGCCCAGTGTGGGTGCTCAGAAATGAACTCAGGTCCTCTGACAGAATAGTATGAACTTCTAACCACGGCTCGATCTCTGCAGCTCCATTTATTATTTTGTAAATGTACTTATGGACACACACACACACACACCTCCCTAGTTCTCTCACTTGTTCTCCAAGTTGCTCTACAAATTGTCTTCCAGTTTGCTTTATTCACGTCAATGGCATATTTTGACAGCTTTTACACTTTATATGGAGGCATCTCTTATTTTTAAATATCAATATTCTGCTCTAAGATGTACTGCACTTTACATAAGTTTCTCTGTAGAACGTTTGCATTTGAATGGCTTTTACAGAGTATCATACAGTGAGCAAAGCATATTTGAAGAACAGTTTCCCAACAGCTGAAAGCTAAGTTCCAGGACTGAATGCCGCGTGTTTGCGACAGATGTTTATCTGGCCACCAGTGTAGGTGAGAGCAGTGGCCGCACTCCTGCTGACCTTGGTGCTGTTAGCTGCTCTGTTGCCCCTTGATGGACAGGGGCTGGCTTTCCATGGACCTATGTCTGTCACTTGCTTTTAGCGCTATTAGAGTCCCTTTCTCAAAAAAATTCTTTTTGATGCATAAAACCTTTTTTGAATTCTGGTAATTCAGAGATTCGTAAGATATAAACAGATTATGAAGATAAGTCTTTTTCCTCTACTCTCCTTCCTTTCTCCAGGAAGGTTAAGAAATTTTATTTCTCACGGTCCCTTCTAGATGTTAAAAATTTTTTAATTAATCAATTAGTTGACTTTGTGCTAAGTGTATGTGTGTGTGTGTGTGCACACGTGCATGTGTATGCGGAGGCCAGAGTGGACAGTGGGTACCCTCTCTAATCACTATGAATCTGCTGCTCACTATTTAGTGAATTTTCCAGTCAGTGAGCTCCAAGGATCTGCCTGTGTCCAGCTCCCCAGTGCTAGGATTACACATACTGTGCTGCTATGCCCAGCTCTGTTATGGAGGTGTCTGGAATAGGAACTTAATTTGTCATGCCTGTGTCGTAAGCACTTTAATGACTGAGTCAGAATTCATGAATATATAAACAAATGCATATTTATATGGTATTCATATTTATCGACTTATTTATATGTTATTTATTTTATCAGTAAAGGAAGCATACTGCACACAGTGTTCTGCACCTGCTTTCTCCAAATATATTTTGAAAATGATCCTATATGAGCACATGGACATTATCTAAAGCATTTTTTGTAAAAACTATTGCATAGTATGTTGTTGTGAAGGGGGTGTGATGGCTAATGGTACTTGTCAACTTGACAGAATCTGAGGGATGGGAGATGGGCTTCTGGGCGTGTCTGTGGGAGATTATTTTGTTGCTTTAATTGAGGTTGGAAGACTTGTCCATTGTGGGTGGCACCATTCCCCTGGCCTGTGTTAATGGAGAAAGGGAACTGGATAGCAGCATGCAGTTATCTCTTCTGTTTCCTTATTGTGGTGCCATGTGACCAATGGGACCAATGCCACCAGCTGAGTCCACTTCCTGCTGCCTTCATTCCTACCATGATGGACTATGTAGCATGGACTGTGAGCTAAAAGAAACCCTTTCTCCTGCAAGCCGCATTCGCCCACTACTGCTCTTTAGTTTTTAAACAAGGTCCTTGTTGGGCATTGAGGTAGGTCCCAGATTAAAGCTGTACATCTGCATCACTTAGATGACATGTTTCTCCCTAGAACATTGAAGACAATTCAAAATGTGTATCTATAGCTATATCTTCTCAGTGGTTCCCTGAAGAGGGCACAGCTGATGTAGTAAAAGGTACTAACGAAGTGCAAATATGTACACCCTTTCGACTAACCACCCTTCCTCTAGAAAGCTTACTTAGCTTTTCTAAACTCACTTTGTTGGCAGGATCTATTTGTTCCTAGCAGCCATAGACCTAAGCTTCCATTGTCTTTAATCTGGGAGCTGATTTCTTTACTGTATTTGAAAAAAATGTAAAATAATGTATGTGTATGGCTTCTGGTCTATGTTCAGCACCATGGAGTCCAAAACAGGGAGTCAGGTTTCCCTGGGGTCTGGAGTTACAGATGGTTGTGAGGTACCATGTGGGTTCTCTGCAAGAGCAGACAGTGCTCTTAGCCACTGACCCATCATCCCTGCCCCTGGGAACCTATTTCCTATGGTTCTCAACCTTCAAGGCCTTCCATAGCAGGTCCAGATGTTTTAGGATTGAAGCTTCCTGCATTCTCTTCCCTGCCCTGTGGTATCTCTACTACTGTAGCCTTAGAGCTCTGCCTTTACAGATCTTGTGGCTAGAGAAGGCTTACCCACGTCTACACTGTAATATTCCCTTTTTAAGGCAAACAAAACCAAACCTGTGAAGTTTCTTTGGCTGTGTGATATGCTCACCAGTGCTGGTCTGGGGATTAGGGCGTGGGTATTTTTAGACCATCCATTATTTGCCTTAGCACAGAGTGTGAAGGGGAAATGTCTTTCCCAGGCTCTACCAGGTCATGGTTCATTTCTTTTCAGTTTATTTAAAAGCTACCTTTATCCACAGGCAGTTATTTGATGGCATATATTAATTTCTGGATATACTGTGCTGTACCGTTCACATGCTTACTATTTTACATGTTAGGACCGCTCAAAAAAATGTAGGTAAGTTTCTATAAATACATTTAAAAATGCTAAATATTATTTTACCTTAATGTTTATTCTATTACAAATATCTTGGCTACTCTGGCTTAATTATGTCTTAGGTGAACCTGAGAGATATTTAATTACTTTATTTATACATCTGTTGCAAAAGTAAAAAAAAAAATCAGATTTCAGGCCGACAAGATGACTCAGCAGGTAAGGGTAGTGTCAAGCTTGGTGGCTGAGTTTGACCCCGAGAAGCACATAGGGAAAGGAGAGAAGCAAGCCGTGCTCTTACAAGTTGTCCTCTAATCTCCATGCGTGTCCCCTCTCCCTGCCCCTACCATAGATAAATAAATGTAATTACAATTTTAAATCAAATTTTGTTAAAATATATTTGTTAATAAAGGAAAATCTAATATTTTATAATCATGAATTTCCCAAGACAGAAATGCAGGGTATTTTGAAAAGTCAAGATTGATAGGTGAGTAAATTTTATTTTATTTTTCCTATGTTAGCCTTGCAAACTCAGGTGTTCGTGTATATTTCATAAGCATTCTCTTTAAAAGCTCCTGTAGGAATTACATATGTATCTTCATTAAATTCAGTATTTTGTTATTCTAGTTTTTCTTTCTTTCAAAATCTGTTTCCTCAGGTTGGACAGATACAAGTTATTTTAGTCCTGTGTTAATTTCAGCTTGTAAACACCGAGTCATACTGCGGTGTCAAGTTAATTAACCTCCCTAGGAGTCCTGCTTCTGCCTTTCTTAAACAGTGAGCTGTTCCATTTGTTACCTGAAATTTAATAAGAATCATATTTTGAAGTACTGTTTAGTCAAGGGACAAGAGTGAGTCAGGCTGAGTTGACTCAGATGTCCCAGTCTGAGCATCAGGGGAAATTACCAGCTAAAAATTGACTGCATTGAAAATCCTGCACAGCAACAGGCCAAGCCTGAAACAAACCAGTACAATGTTAGGGCTTTCCCATCCCTCTCGCAAGCAAGCAGTCAAGCAAGCAAGCAAGCAGGCAAGCAAACTGGTTCATGAAATTATGTGAGAACATCTTCTTCATGTTTGCTTTGCAGTGTCAGCAGTAGTTTTATTGAATCGAATTTGGTTTTGCCAGTCATTGCTCATTTATTAAAGGGAATTAGGTAGGAAGAAACTTGGTAGTTTGGAGAAGCTGTGGGGTAGCAAACACATTTCTAGAGCATTTCACATGCTCTGTATACAGAGAGGGCGTGCTCTGGACATGTGGGTAGGTTGCTCAGCATAACTTTGACCCCCTACATTTTATTCCAAAATATAGTTCAGGGAGTTGTTCCAAGAGAACTTAGCCTACACTCATGGGTATTACTTGATCTACATTAAGGGATGGTCAGAATAGAAAGAAGCATGATGCTCAAGGTGGCACTATGACAGTTCAGAGAGCACAGAAATATCCGGCTCTGTATGTTCTTCATACATTGGTTGTACATGGGTTTAGAGACTAAATTTTCCACCGAGTAAACAATATTTCAGTATTACACCTGGGTGGCAGTTCTACCCAGACCTGCACTCCCCAGAAGGACTTACTGCTATGAGGGAAATAGAACATTCTTTTAAAACAGTAGTAGTCACTAGTTGTGTTGCCTTGAGCCATTATGTGGTTAGAGTAACAGGAGAATGGGAGCTTTGTGCTGAGGAGATGGCCCAGACAGTAAGAGTCATTGCTGCTCTGGTAGAGGATGTGGGTTGGATTCCCAGTACCCACATGGCAGCTCACATCTGTAATTCCAGTTCCAGGGGATCCAATACCCTTTTCTGATCTTGGGCACCAGGCACATACAGGAAGCTGGCAAACAAATCTGGGCACCAGGCACATACATACATGAAGGCAAACACTTATATAAAAAATACTTCTTAAGAAAGAAGAATGGGTGTTTTGATTGTACTTTATCCAATTTGAATTATATTGTCAGTATCTATATCTGGCTAGTGGTGCCATACTGTAGAAGCTGTTCTTAGAACAGCGTAGTACATAGTAGTTAGATAGAACGGCAGTAGTCAGAGCTAAGGCACTGTGTGTTAGCTGTAAGAAGCAGCTAGGCAGTAGACACTGGCTCATTTGCAGACACGTTGCTGTTGGAGACCCTATAGCTCCTGTCAAGCGTCTCTTTGAATAGCTATCATTCAGACACTGAATGACACTGACTCTTCTCACCCTGATTCCTATTTTTCACCAGTGGGACACAGGAAGTCTCCATGGGGGACTTTGGGAGGTTTTTACTTATTTATAAATGTTGAGTGGCGACAGAGAACCAGGTAGCTCTTCTCATCCCCGTCTTCCTGCCTTTAGGAAAATGCCCAGACTTTCATCGACCGTCTTCATCCTTGAGAGGACAAACATGAAGGCATACATACACAAAGCCAGTGTGTTTAGGATGGTGGCATGGAAAGATAAGGTGGTGTGCTCGTCCTGTCCTGCTTCTGATTATATGAGGAAATTGGCTCTCCTGGTTCAAACACTGTCATGCATTCTGGGGGCCAGATGCACCCTGACTGCTGCTCATTCACAAGTCCAGAACTTCTACAGTCCTCAGATCTATGTCTCCTACCTACAGTCCTGCATTCTCTGGGCTCTGTCCTCTTCCTCTGAGGTTCACATTTTGGTTTAGTGCAGAAGGACATGGGGCCATGCATCTATTTAACTCAGAATTGAGGCTCATAGCTTTACTTCCACATTATCTGAAGTAGCAGACAACTCCTCTTTGGAAACGTAGAAAAGTCATTTTTAAAAAAGATCCTGCTTCAGGGCTGGGGAGATGGTTTAGTAGGTGCAGTGCTTGAAGTGCAAGCATCAGACCCACCCCAGAACCTATTCAAATATCCAGTCCCAGTGCTGGTGCTTGTAATCCTAGCTCCAAGGAGGCAGAGATGGACGGATTCATGGAACTTGCTGGCCAGCCAGTCTAGATACATTTGTAAGACCCAGGCCAATAAGAGATCATCTTTCAATAAAATAAAATAAAATAAAATAAAATAAAATAAACAAACTGGACAGAATCCAAGGAACAACACCCAAGATTGTCTGCTGATGCACACATGTGTAGACACCCATGTTTGTGCACATGAACATGTATACACATTATCCCTCTTGCCCAGAAATCACCATTGTCTCAGAGTCCTTCAAAACATCTTTTTAGCAGTACTGAACCAGTCTCTGTCAGGGAGATACAATTTCCTAGAGTGGAGCCAGCTTCCCTTCATGCAGAGGGGTTTGGCAATGGAAGTAGATGGCAGAAGTAAAATTGGGCTCCGCTAAGCAGGAGTCATTGCTTTAAAGAGCACATGAATGGCTCATTTCAGCCAAATGGACAGTTTCCGTCAGCTTTCTAAGTTCCAATCATTGTTATTGAACATTAGCTTTCACACTTCACATTCTATAAAAGTTTAATCTATTTTTAGGTTTTAATTACAAAATCATACACTGGCACCATGTTATCTAACAAAACAGAATATGAGATCTCCCAAGGCATTTACTAGAAATGAGTATCTGTAGAAAATTTATTTTCTGAACTGTGTATGGCTTGTGTGAATGACAGCTGTTAAGTGCCTGTCCAGACCATACTCTTCTCTCTCTAGTGATATTGTTTGCTGACAAAATTACTAATTGTCATTTAGTAATTGCTTATTAAAACAATACAAAGGCATGTTCTTATTTAAAAATCTAACAGTCGGAGCAACAACAACAACAACAACAACAACAATAACAACAATAACAACACCCAACATAGTCCAATGGTTGGATCAGTTATAAACTTTATTTTTTAATTGGATATTTATTTACATTTCAAATATTATCCCCCTTCCCAGTTTCCCCTCCATAACCCCTCCTCCTTCCCCCCTGCCTTTATGAGGGAGCTCTCCCACCTGCTCACTCACTCCTGCCTCAGTGGTCTAGTGTTCCTTTATCCTGGGTCATCAAGCGTCCACAGGACCAAGGAGCTCCCCTCCCAGTGATGCCTCTGCTACATATGCAGCTGGAGCCATGGGTACTCCCCGTGTACTCTTTGGTTGCTGGTTTAGTCCCTGGGAGCATTGGGAGGTCTGGTTGGTTATTGTTCTTCCTATGAGGTTGCAAACCCCTTCAGCTCCTACAGTCCTTCCCTTAACTTCCCCAGTGGGGTCCCCATGCTCAGCCCAATGTTTGGCTGTGTGTATCTACATCTATATTGGTCCGCTTTGGCAGAGCCTCTCCGGGGACGGCTCTACCAGGCTTCTGCCAGTAAGCACTTCTTGGTATCAACAATAGTGACTGGGTTTGGTGTCTGCAGATGGGATGAATCTGTAGGTGGGGCAGTCTTTGGATGGCCTTTCCTTCAGCTTCTGTTTTACTCTTTGTCCCTGCATTTCCTTCTGACAGGAGGAATTCTGGATTAATATTTCCTGAGCCCTCCCTACTCTCTTGAATACCATCAATAAATTTTGCTGCCCCCACAATTTATACTTTAAAAGAGGAGATTCACATGGCAATATACTTAGGAAAAGCCGCACAATATTAGTCATCAGGAACATGCAGTTCAACACTACAGGATGCCACCGCGGGCTAAATTAAAAGACTGATAGCGCCTAGCATTACAATTTTGTTGGCAATTTATGTTTCTAATATTCTCCTATTGAGCATAGATTGAGTCAACTTGGAACACAGACAGTATTTATGGAAACTAAACAGTGCATTCCCCCCGTGACCCAGTGACCCTCCTCTCTGGAGGGCCCTCACAAAGGTAGACTTATCTATTGAAAGACATGTACAAAAAACTATAGAAACTTAATAGATATCTCATATTTCTTGGTGATGTGTACTGTGAGGTGAAAATGCACACCTACTGTATAATGTGCTCGTTTTCACGATCGTGGAAGATACATATTGGGGACTATAAGCCCTAGCACGTTTTAGCTGCTGTCTTGTCAGTGGGGCAGGACCCCAGCATGGCTCAGAAACAGTTAGTACCTTTCTGCTCTCTCTTTCCCGAGGTTCATGTCATTCAGCACTATCAGAGATGGAGGAGGCTTAGTATCCTGTCAGCTTCTGGGTATCTTGATATAGCATAGTGTTCACAAAAAATAAGTTCTTTTTTTTCTTTTCTTTTTTTCGGAACTGGGGACCGAACCCAGGGCCTTGCGCTTGCTAGGCAAGTGCTCTACCACTGAGCTAAATCCCCAACCCCAAATAAATTCTTTTTAAGTAGAAATATACTTCAAGAAAATATTCTTTTACCCCGTACTAGTATTTTCTCCAAACCTCTGTTTTATTATTATTTTTTTTTTGGCAAAAAAAAAACCCCAAAATTAAATGTAAAATAAATGGGGTATGATGGCATATTCTATAAGCCACACTGAGAAGGTGGAGGTTAGGGGGTTCTACAAAGAGGGAACTAAGTTACAAAGCAAGCACCTGCCTCTAAATGCCGAGGGCTGGAGCTGCAAGCTCAGTGGTGAAGTGTTTGTTTAGCCTGCTTAGTGCTCTGGGTTTGAGCACGAGCACTGGGAAACACATGCACACAAAATACACCCACACATGGTACACACATACACACACCCATATACATATACATACACACATACACACACCCATATACATATACACATACACACATACACACACACATCCGTATACATATACATACACACATACACACATACACACACCCATATACATATACACATACACACATACACACATACACACACCCGTATACATATACACATACACACATACACAATACACACACACACACCCGTATACATATACATACACACATACACACATACACACACCTGTATACATATACATACACACATATACACGTACATACACGTACACACCACAGTTTACCATCTTACCTTTTAATTTTGAGACAGGAAGGATCTCACCGTTCACCATACTCATCTTGTCAAACTGATCTAGGGAATGTTTTCATTTGTGAATATGAACCTCCATTTCCCTAACACAACTCTCCATTTTCCCTTTTCCCCACTCCAGGCAACCTCATTTAGCTTTCCGTGTCCATGAATTTGACCTCAATGGTAACCTGCAAAAGTGAAATCATACATTGTATGTCTCCTCGTGTCTGATTTATTTCATCAACATATTGTCTTCAAGGTTCATCCATTGAGTATGTACTAAGTCAGAATGTTTTCCTTTTTAAAGGCTAATGTTACCCTGTACATATGTCACTCTTTTGTTCCGTCAGTGGATACAAATTTGTCTAAAAATTTGTTAATTGTTATTTTATGTGTATGGCTGTTTTGTCTGCTTAGATATCTGTACACTATATTCAGTCACTGGAGACCAGGAGAGGGCATTGGACCCCCTGGAACTGGAGTCACAGGGTTGTGTTGTGGGCTATCATGTGGATCCTGGGCATTGAACCCAAACCATCTGGAACACAACAGGGCTCTTAACCACGAGGCATCTCTCCAGCACATTTTATCTGTTAGTCTATTAATGGCCACTTAGGCAGATTCCCTAACACGGCTGTTGTGAACAGACATAGTAAACACAAGTAGGCAGGTTTTGTATTGTAAGCTGACCTTACTGAGTACCAAATTTCAGTTAAATTGAATTGACCATAGGTATTTTAAAAGGAATTTTTAAATATTGTTTTAAATAGAGATTTTTAAAAACTCCTTTTAAACTCCCTCATTATTAGGAGATGGAGAAAGCACAGTGGTTAAGAGCACTGGCTGCTCTACAGAGAACCTGAGTTCAATTTTCAGCACCCACATGGCTGTCTCAGGGATCCGATGCCTTCCAGCCTCTGTGTGCTCTGTGCACACATGGTGCATGGACGTATGTGCAGACAAAGCACTCGTCCACATAAAAATAAGTAAATGAGAAACAAACGAAGAACAAAGAGCAGTTTTAACTAAGGTAGACAACAAATACTTTCCACTTTTTTCCCCTCCTGAGAAGCACTCAAGGTGTTCATTTTGAAAGCCCCTTTGGTGGGGCTAGGCATTTTATATCATCGAATTGAAGAGAAATAGTACAAGTTCTTACCCAAAAGTTTTGGCAAACATAGGTGCATACTAAATATCTAAGTAAACATCAGTTAGATGTTTCTGCTTTTTTTCTTTTAGGTCAGGACAGTGTCATTTTAACACCCCGATTTATTAATATATTTCTATTTTTTGATTTTTATAGTATCCACAGGCATTCTTGCCTCTGCCCAAGTGCTTGGTGTCCTGACTTGTGGGTGGTTTACGCAGAGGGCTAGAGGTGTGCAGAGACAAGCAGTTAGTGTCCAGGTGTAAACTCCGGTCAATCATTGTTTTGGTTCTGGTGTCTTCCTGCAAGGTACTGTGACACTGTCAGAAGTGTGTGCAATTTCTTGCAGGGAGACAAGCTTCCTCTCTACCTGGCACCAGACTTCCACCTCCTCCTTCTCCCAGAGAGAGAGAGAGAGAGAGAGAGAGAGAGAGAGAGAGAGAGAGAGAGAGAGAGAGAGAGAGCGAGGCTGAGAGACTGAGAGACTGACTGACTCCTGGGGAAATTCTAACTTCCTGGGGGTTATTGTTTCGTTAGACTGATAGGCAAAGGAAGGGATTTGTCTAACTGTAGAACACCTTCATTCCTACCAGGCCGCTTATATTCTGAGGTCAGTAGACACACTTCAGGTAGTCTTCAGAGGTACACTCGGGACATGACTGAAGAGACAAACTCAGTCACCTTTACTTGTCTTCACCTCTAATGTCACAGTGTGAGTGACAGCAAGGGTCCCAGTGTCCAACTAATTGTATTGGAGTGTAATGTAGAGTGATTTGTAGCTTAAATGAGAATTTAAAAAATTTTCTCTGACCCAGATTTGGATTTCAGTGTCTGACATGTGTTAAATAATTTGTTGCCTTTTTTTTTTTTTTGGATATATAGCTACATTTCAGCTCTGGAGAAAAAAGTGAACAAAAGTTGATGTAGTGTTGTAAATGTTAACCAAAGTTTAAACCAAAGGCCTGGCCCAGCAGACTGCTCAAACTCTAAGCCACACACAAAACCAAAGCAAACAAGATGACAGTTTTCTACAACTGGAGCCAGAGTGCGGTCTCTGCTAACTGAAAATGTGCTTGTAAGTCAGGTTTTTGGCCAGCCATGTTTTGGGGTTCTAGCACTTCAACTGGCCTGTATGCAAAGGCTAGGTAACCCATGTTTCCTCTTAGAGAGCTGCTAAGATGAGCAAATCACATGCTGTCCCTGGGAGAAGAAGGAATTACAGGGAGGTGCCAGATTTAGGAGTCATGTGATTAGTTCAGAACAATTCCAACCTTTTTTCTTCTGGACTAAGAAGAATTTACTAAGAAAGGAATGTATGTTGGGTTTTAAAAGAGTACACTTGAAAGATGTAAGATTTTCCTGAGAAGAGCAGACAGCTGTCCCCTTCTTTCTCTACCCCCATGTCGCCCTTTCTTCCTAAATTTGTTATGTAGGGACAGCAGAGCTGTGAACATTTGTGATACCATTGGGAACTTTTCATTAGCATGTATAATTTTTGTGTTGGGACAGGCATAATTAAATGTAAAGAGAATCTACATGTAATCTGTAAGTCAGGGTATAAGGGAATCGAAGTCAAGCTAAACAGGTTAAAACAGGCTGTCCGTAGGCAGTGACATAAGAGTGATAGCTGGGCCAGAGAAGCCACAGGGGTTCCAGAAGCTCAAGAATTTGTGGCAACTACCATCCGATAAACTAGGACAGTGTAGGTAGGACCACCGCGGCCACAGGCGCTTAAAGGTTAATTCGAAGTCTCTGAGCACACATGGAAAGATGCAGTGTCATTAATTACTGAGCCATGCTTTGTGCTCCCTGGCAAGAGATCCTGAGGCAGCAGGCTCACAAAACCAGAGGAACAGACACTCCTCTCTCAATGGAGGCTCTTAAGACAAACACCTCTGAGAGCAGAGTTCAGCTTAATAATCTTTGGGATTCTGAATTCCCAGAGTTTCAGCTGGTTGAAAAGGCATAGGCTAACACCTGTGCCCCTTGCATGGCAGAGGCCAGAGACTGTCATTTTTGGTCACAAAGCCAAACTATCAAGGTACAGGACAAGGTGAGATGGCAATGACATCCAGTTTATATTGTTGATTCAGGGATCCACAATACAGTTTTTTCTAAATAGACCCTGGCCCGATGGAAACCACAGAAGGCCTAATCTGCATGGGCAGAACTATTCCTGTGTTCTTTCTATGATCTACTCTATCACAAATGACATGGAAAGACCAAGAAAATCAAAGACCATGTGAGGCACACAGAGGGAAAAAATCAAATCAGATTTCAGAGTACTTATAACTAAAATATTGCTTAAGTCCAAAGAACTAGTTCAAAAAAAGTTAAAAATGATTTACATATTTTAATGTGTATGGCTGTTTTGCTTATGTCTACACACAATGTGTGGGCAGTGCCAGCAGAGGGCAGAAAGTGTTAGATCTGCTGAAACTGGGGTTACAGACAGTTGTGAGCTGCCATGTGGGTGCTGGCTCTGAACCCTGAACCATCTCTCCAGCCCCACAAAATATTTGTATTATCTATTATTATTATTATTATTATTATTATTATTATTATTATTAAAGAACCAAAGAATCCTATCTATTATCCTGGCCTTGGATGTCCTATAGCAGAGGTCCAGGAAGTTGTCTAGTAAGAAACCTTTTGAGAGACTTTTGTCTGAGGGCCCAGTCTCTGCTGTAGTAGCCCCAGGACAAACATTATTCCAGCTTCTTTCCCTTTGACGTGATACGTGGAGATAATGCAGGGTTTGGAGCAGGACGGTCTTCAGCATTTGCCACAGACGTCTAGAGTTCCCTGTAGGTTTCTGTGAGAACATTCTGAACTGCTGTTGTACTGGACTGCCGTTGTACCAGAGAAACATTTGTGCTGGGGTTCAGCTACATCCTCACACTCCGTTTAGTGACATTAATGGCGTAATGATCAAGGTTCTATGTTGTAAAGTATTGAGGACTGAGGGAAAAAATGTGAGGAAAACCCAAATCCTACTTAATCTCAGTGGTGTGGTAAATGGTAATTTTGTCAAATTTTCAACACACTATTAACAAATAAATTTTTAATTTACAAATTAAATTGAAAATTTAATTTGGGATCACATGACTTCATGTATTATTCCATATTTTTTCTTACTGTTTCATTCAGTCATTAAGTTCTGTTACATGATTTTTAAAATAGCTGATGTATAGCATTCTGTTGCATGGGTAATCTATAACTGACTTAAATCAGTCATGAACTATGAAACATTGAGGATTATTTCCAATTTTTTACTGTGGTAAACATTCATGAGGCTATTTCCCCTGTACACAGTTCTCCCACATTTGAAATCATTTTTTCCTCATTGTGTAACCTGGACTGGCCTCAAGCTCACTCTCCTGCATCAGCATCTAGAATGCTGGCGTGGTAAACTGCCACAGCAGGGTCGTCGGACTTTGCCAGCAGTAGGGAGGTGTTTGGGAAGTGCAGGAGTCGACCCTGTGTCAGCTGTTGTGGGGGTTTTCATGTTCAAGCTCTCTGGTGATATTTGTTGGGCAAATGGCGGGCAGCATTTGGAAGAGAAATATATCCTTTTGCTCCCTGAGTCAGTTCTTGATATTTAGTCATGTCTTCCTTAGTCACTTCTGTATAAATGCGAGTCATGTAATTTGGAAACCACAGACAAAGAAACGTGGGTGGAGTTTTGTGGTCTGACTTGTACAGGAGCCACAGGGCTCATTTGCATAACCCTCTACCTAAGGGATGAGGTGGGCTCCAGAGACCTCCTTCCTAGCCAGCTCACGCATGCCTAAACTAAGCCATCATACCTGCTCAGCGTGGCGCCTTCCTCCATTCCTTGACAAAACTTGAAATGATAAAGGTAATGTGAATTATTACATATCCAGGAATTGATTTGGCTGACAGGAAAGTCCACAGACTTGATGTCCCCATAGGCACATGGCGTAGGTGGATGCCTCTCTGTACTCTCGTCGTTATCTAATGTTCTCTCCACGGCTTTGCCTTCATTACTGCCATACTAGATGGGATTCTCTTTTTTTTCCTCATTATTAGTTTATTATATGCATCTTTCAGGTAAGGGATTCTCTTTTGAACCTTGCTTTCCTCCATCTCCTTGCTAGTTGATTTGTAAGGCTCTCTTAGACCTCTCCTCACCTGACTTTGCTCAACATAATTAGAGTCCCTGTCATGTAACCAGGGCTGTCAGACCTTTTTCTCCAACCTTTGGGACAAATCCAAGATGTTCATATGTACCCTTTCCATGTCTGGTGTTCAAGTGGCTCTTCCACAGCTCCTTAAGTGGCCTGTATATGCTAGGCCATGGAGGGGTAACAGTAGAGGAGACCGGAAAGAGAAAGGGATACAAGCAGCTTCTGGTCAAATACTTTCAGGCTTGTTTTATAGAGTTTCTGTGGCCGCATTTCCTAGCCACTTACAGACGAGGTCTTTAGAATTACAGTGCTCCTCTGTGTCAGTATGTTATGAGGGTAAAGAGGGACTATCAACTGAATTTTACTTGTCCTAACATACATAGAATCTAGGTCAGAAATTTGAAGTTGATCGGATCTGGGGTAAAAAATGGATGACGTCCATCACCCACAGATCTTTAGGCAAGTAACTTGTATGTCCTAGAGCCTGTTTCCTCATGTGAACAGTGGGAACAGTACCTTATGGGGCTGTGGTGACGAGCGAATGTGAATGCCTTAGTGCTCAGCACCTGCCAGGTCGACACTGAGCTGTGCTTGGAAGCAGCTCTTAGCTGGTCACTAACACTGAGTGAATGGAATGTTCTTGTCACAAGGAAAATGAGAAAGGAAAGGTCTCAGACATCTTGCTGTGCAGGAGGTGTGACAGGGTGTGCTCTTTCAAAGGGGGTGGACTTAGAGTAAATAAACTGCCTCTGTGGACTGCACAAACCAGTCTTGAGAGTGACCATACCCCATATAGCCTGGCAGCTAGCAGGGAGCCAGCCCTCCACTTCCTACAGGGAAGGCCTAATTGTTGATGTTCATTGTTGAAAGAATCTGGCACCCAGGTCCTAAGACTATGAACTTCTCTCTGGTCATCTGAAAGTGTGATGAAACCTTCCAGACTCTTCTGCCCTGACATACACTGCAGCAAGTGTTCAGCTTTTCTACCTTTGTTTTCTCTTTTGAATAAACAAGGCGTCTGTTGTTACATTCTCTCCACTTTTCTTCTCACCTGGTTTCTGTTTCCTTCCTCATGCCAGTTCCTATTTGTCCTCTATTCATCGTTAGTACAGAAAGTCAAGGAGTGTGAATGGAACAGGGCACTGGAAAATGAAGCCCAACAGAACTTACCCTTCCATCTGGTTAAGGGGTCTGAGTTCCTGGGGTGACTCCCCCAAACCTCCTGGGGTGGCTGGACCCCAAAACTCTTCATTGCCATTTGCTGTCGTCTTGTTGACTGTTCTGCTATTCACCCCTGGCCACAGGCATACATACCACAGACTCTCTAAGGCTCACTGAACCTTCCTTGACTCTTCAGTTTAGGAAGACCTGTTTTCAAGCATGGTAGTATTATGTGACAGGTTTGGATTATTGGGAATGCCAAGAACTCTTATTTCTATAGGTTATACTGCCAATATAGGTCTGAATTATCACTCAAAATTGAGAAAAATAATTATGAATGTATTAAAATATTGGGGGACTGACTAGGGGAAGGAAGGGAACCGGGCAGAGTAAGAGAGGGGGTACAGGGGAGGACAGTGGGAAGGAGACAGGAACAAAGAATAGTCACACACACACACACACACACACACACACACACACACACACAGTATATGAAATCTGTAGCTTGGTAAGATCATCTAAAACAGTCATTGCAAAAGTTCATTTCTCATAGAAATAAAAATTAAAGCAGCAATAATAGAGGAATGAAGGTATGAAAAATAACTATCAAAATAAACAGTCACATAAGAAATTGCTTTTGCAAATCTTGCCTGCTTCTGTATCTAGTTTATGATGTTATTTCTGGAAAGTTCCCTGTATGCATGAAAAAGCACACGGTGCCCAGCATAATTGCTATATTAATTTCCTATGACAATTTAAGACTACAGATTTATTCTCTTATGATTCTGGAGCCCAGAAGTCCGGGGTTAGTAGGGCTGCTGCTTTGCTTGGTGAAGGAGGACAGGAGAGCTCTGAGAGGAAGCAATGTGTTTCTCCTATAGGAGGGAGTCATTGTGTAGTGGAGCTCTCCCTCTTCTAAAGCCTTTTCTATTTTGTGAGCGATATCCTATGTTTGGCTTTTATTCCCTTTTCTCTTTGCTAACTATCTGCTGCCGATGGCCCAGTGCCTCCTGAGTGTTTTTGGGCTGTACCCTTTCACTTGGGAAGGTAGCCGTGCAGGTAATGAAGGTAGACACACAGAAGGTTCACAATGGGGAAGGTGACAGAGATGGCTTTTGCAGTTTTTTGTTTTTATTTATAAGACATGGATTTATGTGCCTTGTGACTTGTTGTTTCACACTTTTAAATGAAAAGGAAGTCCTAAGTCTTGTTTTCTCTCTATGTGTCTCACATCCCAGTGGCACTTGACCTTCCCTTGTAGTGTGGTGTGTTTGGAACCCTCCTTCTTCTTCTGCTGCTCTTAGCACCTCCCTTGCTGCCATGTTCTCCTTATTTTCCCTTTGACCCACACGATGGGACAAGTACCCTGGAACCCCCTGCCTGCAGAGCCCACTTCTACAGTCTGCTTCCAGGAGACTGTGTAATCATGGATCCTGAGAGATACGGCAAGTATGTGGAGTGAGTCATGTCACATCTGCATTTTCTAAAGTCTTGGCAGGAACACCATCCCATCCCCAACTCTATGGCATCACCAGTTTCACATTTTCTCTCTACAAGTGTAAACATATTTGTATTGATCGGTGTCAGGGATGGAATTAAGATGTTGAAACCATTTGTCATTTAAACAATGTAAGTATTTGGGAGCAAGAAACATAGGTTTGTACATTGTAAATGCTCCAGGTTTTTATTTAGGGGGTTAAAAAAAGACAGATTTTTATATGCATAACAGATATTTCCTGCTAAAACCCTCTGCCTGGTGACCGCAGTCAGTTCCAGGGTGGTGGCCGTTGAGGACTGTGCCTTTGCAGAATGATGGCTTTATCGATTGCTGGTTTGTTCTTGCCCACAGGACTCCTCCTCGGGAACTGGCTGTGCTGCTGTGCAACAAATCCAATGCATTTTACAGCCTCGGGAAATGGGACGAGGCTTTTCTTGCTGCCAAGGAGTGTCTGCAATGGGACCCAACCTATGTGAAGGTATGGGGGTGGCTGCTTCCCTCCTCTCCTCCTACTTTGGTTGCATTTTTCCTTCTTGTCAAGGTGTTTATTCTGGAGATGCTTCTTGAATGCACTTGCTCCTCAGACACATGTCCATGGGCTGGGGGAGCCTTCCCTGGAGAGGAGTTAGGTACAGGGCTGGTGAGTGTTGAAACATGCCCCTGGCGAGGGTGGAGCCTGACTGCCTGGTATTTGGAGCTCAGTGAGAGGCTTGAGGAGCTCATTTAGACCTGAGAGAGTGAGACTAAGATGCTTGATCTGCATGTGGTCTTTGCTGTCCGCAGGCTTCATTTTAGCAAAGCTTTATTTCAGATGGCAGCTCAGTGGAAATCAAACCCTTCTAGGGGAGTAGGGAAGTCTGGGAGGCCATTAAGACCCTATAAGAGGGCTGGGGATTTAGCTCAGTGGTAGAGCGCTTACCTAGGAAGCGCAAGGCCCTGGGTTCGGTCCCCAGCTCCGAAAAAAAGAACCAAAAAAAAAAAAAAAAGACCCTATAAGACTGTTAACAAAGGTTAGGAAGTGTGTGTGTGTGTGTGTGTGTGTGTGTGTGTGTGTGTGTGTGTGTGTCTGTCTGTCTGTCTGTCTGTCTGTCTGTCTTTAGCCCTGCTAGCCTGGAATTCATTATATAGACCGGATTAGCCTTGAACTCACAGAGACCCACCTGTCTCTGCCTCCTGGGTGCTGGGATTAAAGGCCCGCACCCCCACTATGTCTGGTCTGGCAAGCATTGATGCTTTTTCATTTCCAACATCCTGAATGGCTACTCTGTAAGGCATTGGTATTTGAGGACACACAAAGGATTGAGAGACATCATCTCAGACCTTGGGTAATTCATACTCGAGCTTAGAGAAGAATGGCAGAGAATACGAGGCAGTGAATGTTAACTTCTGGGTAATGGAAAACTCCTCCAAGAAGTGGGAAAACACTAAACATTAGCTTTTCTGTCATATGCTTTGATGTGCACCAGAGATTCTAGTTCTCAGCTCATGGTCCTCAACCAGAAAATGAGCGGATGCCCAGGGCTGCAAGAACTAAGGAGAGACTGAACAAAATTGCTGGCAGCAGAAATACAAGAAGATGTGTGGGGGTCGGGGGGCCTGAAGGTACAAATGACTCACATACTGGGAGAGAGGCTTGAATATTTCGCATTGTAAGTAGGCACTGACCCTTATACATGCTAGGTATGCACTACTCCTCTACCGAGCTACATTCCTTAGAAGGTGGATACTGTAGAAATTACTGAATTCTTCTCCAGGGCATGCTAGGGTGGGGAGCAGTTGGGCCCTGCATGCATTCCCACTGTTTTGGCTGTGGCCCGAGGAAAATGTTCTGAATGATGCTCCCAGTTTCCCTGTGTGTTTATAGATCCGGCTCCTGACGGCACAGCAACCATAGCCGCTCTTCCAGATTTACTTGGAGCTCCGAGGTGTCCCTTTTCTCCTCCTACACTCACTGTTCTCTGTAGTAGTTCAGTGGCTGGAGCATTAGGGATTTAAACTGAGGAAAAAAGTATGCATTTTATTTGTTGATTTCTTTGTGAGGATTCATGTAAGATCTAATGAAGGGGACAAGCCTAGAAGTGTATGCCTTTTCTTTCTTTCTTCTTTCTTCCTATCTTTTTGTTTTGTTTTGTTTTACTTTGCTTTTCAAGCCTTAGCTGTTCTAAAACTCACTTTGTAGTCCAGGCTGTCCTGGAGCACACACAGATCTGCCTGCTTCTGCCCCTGCTGGGATTAAAGGTGTACGCTCCCACCACCCAGCATAGTTTTGACATTTTTTTTAACAAGAGTGAAATACAGGGAAGGAACCTTAGGTTGTAGGGCTGAGACTGTATGAGGAAATACACAGGAAGAACTGTTTCAGGAAGAAGGACTGTGTGTTTTCACCTCAGTGCTGATGGTCAAAGTGCTCCAAAAGCTCCCTCAAGTGAGGGGACTTATGGTAAGTGTCCTCCCAGGAGATCCTGCGTGCAGTGAGTTAGAGAAGGAAGGCTTTTCTCTGCCTCTTTTGAGTCACAAATGCCTTCCCTTAAAGTCATCTTTATGGGGATATGCTTGGGGATAGCATATTCCCATACTCTTCTCCCTGCAGAATAAAAGATGGGATTTTCGACCTGAGAAAACAAAGCAGTGAAAAATTTCTGTGCCAGGTTTCATGCTTGAACAAACAAACAAACAAACCCAACCAACACAGTACAAATGTAGTTTCCCCTCTTTTTTCAAGTTGTTACCTGAGCTCTTTAGATGTGCAGAGAAAGGTTAGTTCATATTAATAAGTACTGAGAGATCCAAGGATTTCTAAATGCTTGGTTTTGCATGGACCCAGATTGTGAATACTTCCGCTAACTTTGAAAGCAGTCTTGGCATGTCCCTGCCACTGCAGGTGACTAAACTTGGGAAGGCAGTGTCCTCTTACTCTTTTGTAGAATCACCATTCTCTCTCTTAAATATTACTTATTACATATTATACATATTTATTTGTGTGTGTGTGTGTGTGTGTGTGTGTGTGTGTGTGTGTGTGTGTGTGTGTTGGAGGCATGTTGGAGTTGGTTCTCTCCTTCTCCACGTGGGTCTTGGCCCTGACTCCAGGTCACCAGGCTTGGCAGTAAGTGCCATTATTCACTCAGCTGTCTTGTTGGCTCTGCTCCCTCTTAGTTGTACTTTTCTTCTCTTTACAAAAATCATGGGGTTTTCCTCTTGTTCCTAGACCTTATAATATAGAGCTCAGTAGCACTCAATGGTTGTCATGGCAGATTTTTCTTACATATCAGTGAACATTGTGTTTACTTGGAGTAAAAGGAACAACTTCTGTGTTTACACAGAAATCTCACTCTTTTTCTGAATGCCAGGCACAGGACACCTTTCATTCTTCTCCTGTCCAGATTGTGATTAACACCACAAACAATGATCAATCAGCCTGCTTTCTTCCCTCTCTGTCAGGTATTACAGAGGCCTTAGAGTTGGACATGATTACATACTTTCTTAACAGGTAATATGTATCAGAAAAACATGGCACACGGTACAATGTGGGAAGCCTGTGCCCAATGCTTGTTAGAAGTTCTTCTTGGAACTTGGAACTTGGGACTGGGAGGTGGGGGTGATGGTGACTCAGTGGGGAAAGCGCTTGCTAAGCCAGCATGAAGAGCTCGGTGAGGAATTCTCAGTACCCACATGCTTGTAACCCCAGCACTAGCTGGAGAGAGAGCTCGGTTGTATCCTGGGGGCTGGTGGGCTAGCTGGTCAGTCTTACTGACATGACTCAGTGAGAGATCTCGTTAAAAATAAAAGCAAAGGGGCTGGGGATTTAGCTCAGTGGTGGAGCGCTTACCTAGGAAGCGCAAGGCCCTGGGTTCGGTCCCCAGCTCCGAAAAAAAAAGAACCAAAAAAAAAAAAAAAAAAAAGCAAAGCAGAGAGCAATTGGTAAAGACCCCTGACACTGACTTCTAGTTTCCACACTCACACACATCACATATGCACACGCACACATATATGCACATGCACACAGGCACACACACACGTCACACACACTCACATGTGTACATACATGCACACACACACAGGCACGCACGGGGCAGTGAGTTTCTTTGCACACAGTGAGAGCTCTGGAGTTGGATTGCATTTGCCTTTCTTTTCAGCAGCAGAGGGAGGTGATGGGGACATCACAGCTTTACTTTGTCTTTTCCCAGGGATACTACCGTGCTGGTTACTCCCTGCTGCACTTGCTCCAGCCTTATGAAGCTGCTCGCATGTTTTTTGAGGGTCTACGACTTTTGCAGAGAAGCCCGGACCAAGTGCAGGTTCCTGATTTTCTTGTTGGGATCTTCACAACCATGAGCAGTAAGTCAAACTGGAGAAAAATATTTTAAGTCCTTGTTATTTACCCGAAATGCCTCAGAGGAAAATGACTCCAGAGTGATCTTTTGGGAATAATGTATTCAGTTGGAATGAACTGGTCTTAGAGAGCATCCTGGAAGGTTCAATGGCTTGTGCCTTTGTAAAAACACAATGTCCTGTTACTCTCATGACGTAAAGCTTTCGGAGTCATGTTTTCTAACCAGTAAGTTTCCTTATCACTGGTTAGAGAGTTCCTTCTCACACTACTTGTCCTGGGTGATGTTCTTGCAAGTTTTATTTTTAAATAGTCTTCTGAAAGTCACTGTTTTTTTTCTTTAAAAATATTATTCTAGGGGCTGGGGATTTAGCTCAGTGGTAGAGCGCTTACCTAGGAAGCGCAAGGCCCTGGGTTCGGTCCCCAGCTCCGAAAAAAAGGACCCCCCAAAAATATTATTCTATGTGTGTGAATGTTTTCTCTCTCAGGTTTCCAGATGGTTTAGCAAGCCTTTCTGTGCTGTGCTCTCTCATTGACCCTCTTTTGCTGTGAAAATAACCTAGAGGGCTGATGGAGAGTCCTGCGACAGCTGATGATATATACTTAGCTGCAAAACTCCTTGCGCAGGGATCAAAGGCCTTACCCACACATTCTGTGAGGGCTCTGAGGGGACCTCATGTCTTATACTTCTTGCCAGAGATGGTGCAGTCTACGGCCCTGGCTGTAACCTTGCCTTCAGATAGTGTGGCTATCAGATTTAAATTGTGCTGACCTAACCTGTGCCACTCGTGTATGTTGTTCTAGGGAAAACAGCATCTTCTTTAAGGCATACTCCTGTTTCAGAGGCGTCAGAATATAAAAAGTGACAGGCACGTTAGAATCACTGGGAAAAAATGTTGGCTTTCAAAAGTAGGGAAATCACTGTTGCCGGTGAATGAGCTGCTCTTCACTTAGCAGTTCCCATGGCTACCATGCTCACACAACTTTCGTGGTCTGTGGTGGAGCCTTACAGACTGGTGTGTTTAGTACAGAGAAGGATTAGTATTTAGGAGGAATGGGAAAGGGTTAGAGGTAGGCACAGCTGTGTCCTCCAGACAGAGAAATACAAAGTCTCCAGGTAGGTCACAGTTTCTTTCCTGGGAGGTTTGTTCCCAACGTCCAAAGATAGTCTATTTCCTCCTAAGGTAATGGCTTGGCCAGTTCCCAGAGCTTCCTCAGAGTCTTTCTGCATCTGTGTGAGTGTGTGTGTGTGTGTGTGTGTGCGCACGCGCGTGTGCGTGTGGATCTTAGGGCCAGAAGTTGACGTCAGTTATCTTTGTCATTTTTGTCCACTGAATCTTTCACTGAACCAGAAATGTATACTGCGTGTGCAGGCGCCTTCAGTGATGAAAGAGGGTGTTGGATCCCCAAGAGCCGGAGTTATAGGTGGTTGTGAGCCACTGTTTGTGGGCATGTGGGTGCTCCTCTGGAGGACTAGGCTGTGCTCTTAACCACTGTGCCCTCTCCAGACTGTAACAAGACTCCTTTAGGGCACCACATTGCACGATTTCCTCCAGAAGTACTTCTTTTTTGGAGAGTGAAATAGGCTTATGGCACAGTTCCTAAAAATTTAAAAGCAAATGTATGGAGTTTTACATTCTTTCCTACTATATCTATTTAATTTAATGTAATTTTTTTTTTACTTATTTACTTAGGTTTTGGAATTTCTGACTGTGGAGGAGGTGCATGCTGTCCTTAGACATGGGCGTTTGTGTGTTTGGGAGGTGTGGTTTGGAGGGCGAGGAGCTGCAGTAGCTGACAGGCCCCTCCGTTAGACGGTGTTTTTGCAGGAATTGTCTGCCTGCCACTCCAGGACCATGCTTTCCCACACCACAGTTTCCACCTGTTGAATACACAATAGCATTTGTCACCAGAGTGAGCTTTGTAACCCCATTTGGGCTGCTACTTAAATAGCAGTGCCTTGGCGGTTTACTTAGAGAAGTGGAAGCCTCTAGTGACTTAGTGGAAAGCTAAGTGACGGTCAGCTTACGTTATGGATGGCATCTGACTTAGGGGACTGCTTGTGTGGATGAACTTAAGGTAATTGTCATAATGGATGTCTACTTTGAAGAGAGCTTTCCTCCTGAGGTCTTTAACTTGTCATTCGACTCTATGCGGTCTTAGTTGGGGAACTGTTCTTCAAGGCTCTAGACTTCCCTCGCTTGAAGTTTCTAAGCTATGAAATTTTCTTTCAGGTGACTCCATTGTTTTGCAGAGTTTCTTGCCCTGTTTTGATCATATTTTCAGTACTGGATTTTCAACAGAAGTGTGGCAATCTGTAATACAGAAGTTGGCAAAGAAAGGACTGTGGCATGTGAGTACAGGAAATGACTCTCTTACTAGGAAAACACACACTGTATTAAATTCTTTAACATCAAGGGAATGTAATATGTTATTTGTTTATCTTGATACCAGAATAACTTCTTAAAAACATTTATTTATTCTTTGTGTGGGGGTATGTGCACATGCATACCTCATGCATGTGTGCCTTTGTGTGTATGTGCTTCGTACAGTATATGTGATGTGTACTTCTTTATGTGTGTATATGTGCATGTAGATGCATGTGCTTATGTGTGGAGGCCTGAGGTTGACGTTGAGTGTCTTCCTCGATCAGTCTCCACCTTGTTTGTGGAACAGGATCTGTCACTGAACCTGGAGCCTGTCCTTCAGATAGGCTGGCCCTCCAGTGAGCTTCAGGGACTGACCTGTCTTCTCTTCCCTCAGCTGGAGTTTTTTAGACGTCTGTTTCTGTGCCTGGGTTTTTATGTGGATGCTAGGGATCTGAGCTCAGACCCTGATACTTGCTTGATGCACTTTACCAAGGGAGCCATCTTCACAGCTAAAGGTTTCTGTGTGGTTTTAAGAGACTGCTAACAGCTAACACTCTGAGGTTGGAGGTGTCCTTGAGGCTTAACCTCCATTTACTACATGAACTGATTTCTCCTTTGAGCCTCAGATTTTCATTTGTAAGTTGCAGGATACAGAGTTACTTTTTTTTAGGGTTTTGCAGAGAATTTAAAAAGAATGGTTAAGGGTGGTAATTCTAGTATGTGCTGGAGTTTTACAATGTGCTAAGCACTGAGTGAGCAAGTTTTCTTTTTAATGTGTTTGGTGTTTACCCACATGCACGTTGGTGTACTACATGCTTGTCTTGTATTCAGGGGTTAGGAGACCATGTCAGATTGTCAGATCCTTGGAACTGGAGTTACAAATGGTTTTAAGCTGCCATGTTGGTGCTGGGAATCGAACTCTGATCCTCTGGAAGAACAACCAGTGCTCTTAACCATTGAGCTGAGTAAAGGAGTTTTATAATAATCTGACATCACACAATCCCAGGAATCTAGTCCAAGGGGGCAGGCCCAATGTAGTGATGTGTAGGTAGTTTTTAAATGTTGGGAACTGAGGCATCTTGTAAAAGCCAGGCCAGCAGTCAGGACTGCCAAAGCCCTGGATACATTATCTAGGGCTAAGCACAGACAGTGGGCCTGTGGAAGATGGGCATTAACCAGGAATCAAACTGAAAGGACCTACTAGCAAACTTTGGCCTTAGTCTCAGTTCCTGGGCTCCTAGCCCACTGGTGAGGGACATTTATGAGGGAGGAAAGGAGGGAGGTAGAGTTATGTCTCTAGGCATGGTCGTGTAGAGCCTGGAGTTGTAGGTCTGTGTGACATCAGATTGCCCTCATTGCTTCGTACTGCTTGATATTAGAGAATGTTGTCTTTAGTAGGTTGTGAAGGATGTGGAAAGAACTTTGCTCACAGGCAGCCAGTACGACAGCTAGACAGAGAGACGGATTATCATGGCTCAGGCTAACAAACTTTGTAGTAGCTTAAAGTAAATGAAGCTTGCATTTTGCTTGTTGTTGCCCATACAATAACCTTTCTGTTCTAATAGCTCACGTGGTAGTATTACTATGCCAACCTTCTCCTGTTCTTCCTTATAAGCAGTCATTTCTACTGTTGTCAGCAAAGAAAGACAGACTGCCAAGCAACATCCATGTCTCTGAGCTGTCGCTGCAAAGTCTTTTTGAGGTAAGGGGGTGGTTCCAGGAATGTGTCTCTGTAGGAGGAGGCCATGGCACTTGTGTTTGGGACTTCCAGCAGCTGCCTCGTTGTAGACGTGCTATTCATGTTACTCTCAGGCACAGCATCATTAATTCATGTTTTGCTGGTTCAAAAACTTGTGGATGATGGAGCTCAAGTTTAGTATTGGTGTAGTAACTTCCATGACTCTGCTAGTATAAGTTGGTTTTTTTCCAGAAGTATGTCTTCATTGGGCTTTATGAGAAAATGGAACAAGTGCCCAAGTTGGTTCAGTGGCTCATCTCCATCGGTGCAAACATCGAAACCATAGGACCCAGCCCTCTCCATGCCCTCATGCGGCTCTGCATCCAATCGAGTGAGTGCTCTCCCCTTCACACACCCACCTCGCTGCCTGACAGCTCAGAGCCAGAGCTCAGCTACTTGAAGGCAGACTATCCAAGCCATTCAGGGTTTCAGCAAACACACAGCATCTTTATTCTCCTGGCACCTAGCAGTTTCCAGAGATTTGGCTTGCAAAGATTATGTGTTTTTAGAGTCTAGACAGAAGGGTAAGGACCTCTGTCCCAGATAGGAATTGGGACAGAGTGACTGTTGAGACGGAGGCAGCTTGCATGGTTCTGTCCCTCAACGTGTTTTTTGCCTGCCTAGAGGGCCTACAACTGTGTTTTGGGGCTGTGCTGGGGCGTCCTTGAAAAGAACATGGCTAATACAATCGGTTATATTGTCAAGGATGCATACACTCTCCCTCTTTCACCCTTAGGATAGGAAGAAGGGCTGTTAAGCAGCCTGGCTAGGTGTCTGCCAATGATCTACTCTAATTCTGAGACTGTGTGTCTTTTAAATTTTTATTTATTTCATGTACATGAGTACACTGTCACTGTCTTCAGACACACCAGAAGAGGGCATCAGATTTCATTACAGATGGTTGGGAGCCACCATGTGGTTGCTGGGAATTGAACTCAGGACCTCTGGAAGAGCAGCCAGTGCTCTTAACCTCTGAGCCATCTCTCCAGCCCAAGACTGTTTTTCTAGTTCCTTTGTCTGGCTTTGAATTCATGTTGTAACTCAGGTAGGCCTTGGATTTGTGTTCCTCTTGCATTGGCCCTCAGAGCACCAGGGCTATAGGCATGTGCCACTAGACCTAACAGGGCTGTCATTTTTATAAAATAGACTCTTTAGAGCATCATTGTTTGGTTTTAAAAAGTTAAATTTTCAGTCTATCATTAACACACACACATACACACACACTTATACCACACCAGACAGAAACTTGGGTTCTCTTGTCAGGCATTAATTTTGGCATCTGCCTGGACCAGAAGTAGCCAAGAGAGCTCTGTTTAGCTCTTCTAGGTTGTGCTACCTTCCCAGAGGACCTGGGATTTAATTTTTCCATCTTTTATTTCTGCTTTACCATTATCCATTCTATATACTCGGGATTTTGTACGACACCGTCTTTCCTCTTATGCAGAGATTGGACGATAAACATTTATAAGTAAAGCCTGACTAAAAGCACTATAGTCCTGGACTCCATTGTCAAATGAAGATTAGACAATTTCCTGTGTACAGAAGGTCAAGACCCTGTCCTGTGTCCTCTTTACCATAGCTGGAGAGAGATGTGGATCAGGGGACAGTCTTGGCTCCTTCCCTTGCCCTGCCTGCTCTGGTTTGTTCAACCCTTTTAAGTTTCTCTCACTCAGTAAGTCACACAGGCAAGAATTCCCGTCAAGCTTTTAAGGGGTCCTGACCTAAGATTATTGTGAAATGCCCGTCTCTCCTCTTCACTTTTGATGGAGAGTAGAAGTGTATGCTCTAGGATTTTGATCACTTGGTGGGGGGGTACATTTATTTACTCTGCTGATTTTATATAGAAAATAATACAACTTATTTCTGCCAGGGGAAAGTCAGCTTTTCCGGTGGGTCATGGAGTACAAGCCTGAGTGGAAAGAGCACATCAACTACAGAGATGATGCTGGCTGCACCGTCTTGCATGTTGCTGCTGCCCATTTCCCAGGATACACCATCAAGCGTGAGTAGGGACAGTCTAATGGGTGTGTGCTGTGGGCCAGTGACTGCAGACAGCAGAAAGCCCACACGTGGCAGGCTCAGAGGACAAACTTTCCCTAGAGTTAAATACATCTGGAGGAACGAGCTGTAAGCAGGAAGGAGCTGGGTGGGAGGAGAACCACTGGCTCCTGTGCTCTGTTGACTTTAAGTGGTTTCTGTGGGGTTTAAGGATTCAAGAACATAGGCTTTTGGCTACATCCCTCCCTGCCCCGCACTCACCTTTATATGTGACAAAGTGCCTTTGTCTTTTGCCAAATCTGTGTGGGCTGCCTGAGATAACCTGTGAGCCAGGCAACCGACATGGTCTTCATGGTCGTTAGAGCCCACCTACCATGGGGCACATTATCCTGTCATATGCATACTGCTGTACTGGTCACACAGAAGAGAGATGGCATAGCTGAAGTTGCCATGGTGACATGGACAGCCTTTTTAGACTGTGAAGGAGGAAAGCTGGTCACTCCCACAGAGATTTTTGATGACACACTTCCCCCAAACTCAGATCCGTCGGTATTTGCTTTCTGTCGCTTATACAAGACATTCCTTTTTTGGCATCGTGTGTGTTGGCACATACATTTAATCCTAGCACTGGGGAGACAGAGACAGGTGGGTCTTTTTGGATTTGAGACCAGTCTGCTCTACAGTAAGACCCTGTCACAAGCAAACACAGGGCATTTCCTCTGCAATTTCAGTGGTAATGAAGCCTCAGTCAGGGAGGGGAGGTGACAGGAATGGTGGCACTCAAGCCTGGGAAGGTGGTCACCTGAGCAGACTTGTAATCCAGGCTGGTCCGGGATCTTCTGACAGCAAGCCACACTGGAAATAGGACCTTTTTAATTTCTTAAAAAAACAAAACAGGGGTTGGGGATTTAGCTCAGTGGTAGAGCACTTGCCTAGGAAGTGCAAGGCCCTGGGTTCGGTCCCCAGCTCCAAAAAAAAGAACCAAAAAAAAAAAATCAAAAAACAAAAACCCCCCACCATGTATATATATTAAATTTCTAATTTGTGTGTGTGTGTGTGTGTGTGTGTGTGTGTGTGTGTGTGTTGTATGCAAATAGAAGACAACTTTTGGGAGTTGATTCTATTTCTTCCACCGTATGGATTCGGAGTTGAGCTCAAGTTGTCAGCCAGCCATAGTGGAAGCCTTTGCCTGCTGAGTCATCTTGCCGCTCACTCAATGCTTTTGAAAACATGCACCACTTAGTCTTCATGGTCCATTTGATACCCTGTAGATGGGAGGTTTTTAGCCTCCTTTTCTCGTGCTATAATAATTGTGTGAGTTTTCCGTGTTGTTAAGGAAGTACCATCATCAATGGCTCACAAACGACACTCTCTTTGATGCTCTTTTAAAGTTCACAGTTCTGTAGGTCAGTGGTACGGCATGGTGTAACTTAATCTTCTGCCGGTGTTTTGGAATGGCTGAGTTCAGTGTCGGTTTTGCTGTGTCTGCAATTCTAGGTCTGCTTTCAGGCATATTTGGTGGGGCAGAATCTAAGATACTAGGCTAAGGTCTAAATTTCCTTTCTGAATTTCTACCAGAAGTTGCTCAAAGCTTCTACAGGACATACATAGTCACTCTGGCATCTGGTCCCTTCCAAACCAGCAGAGAGGAGCGTTCTGTGCATCCCGTCCCTCTCATCTTTGTTTCTTTGATGATTGGTTTCCATCTCTGATCTCCAGAGCCTTGGCATTTGACACTCATGTAAGTAGGTCAGGACGAACTGTATAATCTACCTTAAGGTTAGCTGACTGGGAGTTCAGAGTCTTATTACAGCAGCAGGTAGATTACTATATGACGGAATATGCAGACATCATAAGGAATCTTAGGGCTTAGCATTGTGCCTACCACAGTAAGATCTCCATGCACAGGAAGTATACATTTCTAATTTTAAGTTTTTTGTAGTGAGAGAGGCAGCTGTGAATACAGAGGTGGTGGAGCGTAGCACAGTGAGCAGCCTGGTAGTTGGCACAGAGATGCTTATCAGACAGTGAGCGCTAGTAAGTGTTACACTCGGTAGTTGAAGGTTAGCATTGATTTAATTCTATGTACCTGTGTAAGTCCTGTGCACTCCAGGGACATGTTCCATTCTGAAAATAGTCAGGTCTATGATCACTGAGGCACACTGATGCTTGTCAGATAGGTACGTCTGAGCACAAATGGAGCTGACAGAGGAAGGTTAGGGCTGGGGAGTGTAACAATGACAACAAAATCCTAATGCCAAAGCAGTTGCTCCCTTTTCATTCTGTCACCAGACAGGTAGGGGTGTGTGCGTGTGTGTGTGTGTGTGTGTGTATTATGTATGTATATATGTTCATATTTATTTTTGTTTCATAAATATATGCTTCTTTCTGGAACAATATTCTGCTCCCTCTCCGGGGGATAAAGAAATCTGAAGTCACAGCTTGCTCTTATCCTTACAGCTGTAACTGTTGCCTAGTAACCAGATTTCCCCCTCGCTTTGCTTGTTGCCAAGGAGAGGGGAGAAAGGTAGAGAGGAGCGCACTTCTAAACCTCTTAAAAGCTATTGTCCTTCCCACTCCACACCAGGATTCCTTGCTTTGGGGGAGTTGGGTGGACTGCCCAAGGCTGTCGGTTTAGGCTGCTTAAATAAGAGGGACCCAGTCCCTTGAGCATCATGGGGACTTCTCCTTTTGGAAGGAGACATGAAGATCCCCGTCTCTCATTTTGGTCTGCCCTAGGACAAACTGAAGATGTGCAGATGCTCCTGAGCTTTGGAGCAGACCCTACCCTGTTGGATGGACATGCTCGGTCTGCTGTGGATGTTCTGAAGAGGAACAGGAACTTCAGAGCTGTTGACAAAATCAACAGTCACCTGGAAAAGCTAGCTTCGAGTTCTAAAGGCCGATCAGGTACAGCTCCAATGGATTAACTTTTTGTGGGGAGATGTTGGGAAACTGGTTCTATGATCTTAGATATAAATTGATTTATCTTTTCTTCGGATGTGTAGGTGGAAGCGAAACTTTCCCCCTCCAATGTTCAGAAGTGTGTTTGTGTTTTTGTAAAGACAGCATGAGATAACTCTTACAGTGAGCGTCTATGATGTTCTCGGAACATTTCTACATTTGAACAGTGTGGGTGACCTTTGCCTCCACCACGCATGTGCCTGGGAAAACCATATAGAATAGGAGGCAACCAAAATTAAGCCTCCTTCTCAGGAACAGTTGCTGCTGACAATTCAAAGTATACTTACATCTCTGTTTTTTGACTGTTGATTTAGCGACACTGCTGTGTAAGACGGTTTTATCAGTGCCACTGCTGGGTTTGTGTGGTAATCCCATTTGTACCGTTTGTCTTCTATCCTATATTCTTTAAATGATTCCTGCTTCATCTATGGGTTGATTCTAAAATCAGAAACCAGTGGGTGGCATTTTCATGGTATTGTGATTGTTTTAAATATTGCTCTTCCTGCCATAGCTTCATGGCTGGGCCCATAGGAATGAATCACCAACTGTCTTGTGACCCTGTGCCAGCAGTGCTGGTTAACAAATGTGGATGGACTGTGCTCCTTACAGCTCCTGGACTCGTGCACTGCCTTTACACTGCTTGTTACCTATAGAGTCTTTCTCGATTTGCAAGAATACCTACTCTAGTTAAGTTTTTCAGGGAGGAAGCATGGGTGGTAAAGTCATGGAGCGTTAATGTCTTTAACTTCATATTGACTACTAATTTGGGTACAGTTATCCCATTTTATTGACAGCAACTAGTCCTTGCCCTACCCGTGTGGTTACACTTCTGTAATTAGCCATCAGTAACCTGCCATCATTTACTGGCAGCTTTTTCTGGTATATTTGTGAATTTATTATATCTTTAGATTTATACAGTATTGTACAAAATTGTGTGACAACTTTGAAAAAATTATTTAATTTCCTTCTAGCCTCCATTGCCACTGATCAGAAGTCTGATGTTAGTCATTTTGTTTCTTTTTCTAGAACATTCTGTGGTCTTGAGTTCTGAAATTTCCTTGGCCTATATCAGGATGGAGGTCTTTACCTATTCTTTTGTGGTGCTTCTTAGTTACTTTTAATCAATCTGTCTTTCTTAGCTCAGGGAAAACATCTCCTATCATCTCATCTCCTCCAACCTCTTTCTACTACTCAATCATTGGCTATATTTGCTGAGTTTGCACACGTATACTAAATTTGGTTTTAATTTGGCCTTCAGCTTTCTCTTTTGTAATTCCCATTGTTTACTGTTACAATTTAATTTTCCAATATAATTTGGAAAGTCATGATTTTAATTTCTAAGAATTCTTTTTTGTTTTGATTATTTCTTTGTTTTCTTGAGACATTTTATTTTATGTATATGACTGCACGGACATTGTTACACCACCATGCGCCTGCTGCCCTCAGAGGCCAGAAGAGAGTACAGATCTACAGAAACTGAGTTACAGATGGTTGTGAGCAGCTGTGGGTGCGGGGGATTGAACTCAGGTTCTCTAGCAGAGCAGCCAGTGCTTTGCAAGGCTGAGCCTTCTCTCCAGCATGTTTCTCACTGTAGTGGTTCATTGTTTTCGTCTGCCTCATCTTCTTGGATTACATTTAAAAATGTCTCCCCACCCCCGGGGTTATTTATTAACATCGAGGTTTTGCTGGTTCCTTTTCCTGCTTCTCTCTGATGCTATTGTGTCTTTTTAACTATCTCCTGATTTTTCTGTCACTTACATTTATGAGTGAGAGACTAGATGCAATGGTTACTGCTTGGAGATATTTAAATTCCTCTGAAAGACCCATTCCCTTAAATGGGTAAACGAAGGCCACCGTGGGGAGACAGTCTAATGTCATCTCAGTATTGTTGGAATTGACAGTTTGATAAGAGGTTTTTGAAAGATTTATTTATTATTTTTGTTTTATGGGTGTGTTTTACCTATAGGGGTGTAAGTGCACCATGTATGTGCAGTACCCCAAGAGTCTAGACAAGGGTGTCAGATCCCCTTGAACTGGAGTTACAGGTGACTGGGAGCTGATGTGCTGGAGATGGGCATCAGACCTGGGTATTCTTGAAGAGCAGTAAGTATTTTAACCCTGGGTCAGCTCTTCAGCTTCCACAAGCAACCTTCTTTGTTGAGGAGATTGTTTTAACATCTGCTTACTAAGTTAAAGTCCCTTCTGTTGTTTCCTTGAGGCCATGATAATAAGAAGAGGAAACATTTGTGGAATCTCAACCCTCCCTGATCCCCATGGGTGTTCACACTTCAGACTGTGACATACTAGGTTTTGTTTTTAAATGTATTCTTGTTTTAAGAAATTGAGATTTCCCCCCCCTGTAGGGCAGTGTAATTAGCCAACAATTGTAACATGCTTTCTGATAGCTTGTTTATATAATTTGTTTCAGAGTGGCCTTCACAATTTTAGAAATCCAAAGTAACCAAAGAAGTTACTTTGCCTATGAATTTTGAAGTTTTAAGATAATAAAAAGGACTGTTAGTAGGTATGGAGTGGCTGACATGTTTCCATAATTATTATTTATTCTAGAATAGCTCAAATATGTTTTTAATGGAGCCTTTTAATATCATCTGACCCTAAAAGCATCTTATCTGAGTCAGTCTTTATTTTATGTTTTTTGATGCTGGGGTTGGAACCCAGGACCTTGCCCTTGCTAAGCGGTGCTCTGCCTCTGAACCACAGGCTATCTCTGAGACAGCCTTCCTTCCACACTTCTCTGACATTAAGTAGCTGGTTTTGGAACCAAGAGGTGTGGCTCAGTGGTCTCTGCTGGCCCTCATCGTGCTCATCAGAGTTAAGTTGTACTTGCTGGCAGAAAAGCATGTGGAAGAGGAATGTGTGCTACTCCAGGACTGCTGTTGTCCCCAGGCAGTCTGGTTGGCAGTGCTGTCTCCATTTACTGTTTCTGGAAGGTGTAGACCCCATTAATGCTGGTGGGACTGATCTCCTTGGAGAGGGTGGGCTTTGGTATCCGTGAGAAACAAATAATTTTGTTAAATATTTTCACTGTTCTCAAGACCAGAGATTTCTGTTTATAATATGTTTGTGTGTACATATGTGCATGCAAATTCTGATTTGGGAAGTTAAGAGGGACACTAGATTCTGCATTTCTCACCAGTCACCAGGGAATGCCATTTTGAACAATAAAACTTTGATTTTATTCAGTCAAGATTATAAAATTGTCTTTGACAGCTCTTGTGGCCACCACCAGATGGCATCAAGTCCATGTGCTCTGGTGCTGCTGCTGGGTCTTTTCTTAGGAGCAGGAACAAGATGGAGCCTTTATCTGCTGCTGCCTGTGTTCTCCCAACCCCTGAGGCTTTGCCTAATGAGCTTGTGTTCAGCTCTGAAGGGGAGCTGGCTGCTTTTTGCCAGGAGGACGCTCCTTGTTAGTGAGTGCAGCTGCAGGCTGTGGATATAGGATGCCAGTTATATTTTCCTCTTTTTTGTAAACCAATATTTTACAGAAAATGCATGAAATGTAGGGAAGGAAATATTAATTTCCCACAAATTCACCTACCAGGAAAACTTAATGTATTTGTGAACTGATCTTTTAGCCTTTTATTCTGAGTGTGGTTACTTGCTTTTCTTTTTCTTTTATAAATTGGGATTGATATCTTAGCTTGAGCGAGCTGTGTGTAATAAGACACACAGTTTTGTCTTTTATACCTTGAGTGGTAGACTTTGGGTAAAACTGAATCTCCTTTTGAAATGATTTATGTCTAGTTTTGACAAATTCCGAGCTCCATTGCACATTCTAAGTTCCCCTTAATTTTGACTTTGAATTATTTTTATTTATATTTACTAAATATGATCACTCTAGAAAATTTGTAAAAGTGGAGTTCTGTGTACCATGCTGACCTGTTGTTAATTGTGCCTTGGTGTATTTTCTTCCTGCCACTCTTGCTTATGCTTCAGCTAATAGTCATCTTTTAAAAAAATCTCTGATTACAGCATACAATTTTGTTTTCTGATGTTTCTTTCATTTCATATTAAGCTTGTGGAAATTTTTGAAGAAAAGGAGTAGAAAACGTAGATAATAAAAAGATACCTGGCACCGTCACTCAGGGACACCATTCGTCACATTTAGAAAGACCCCCACTTCACAAGCTAGAGGATTTCCAGTTTGCTACTGCCTTCTTAACTAGTCTGTATCCTGCAATCATGTGTTTGTTTCTTCTTTTCCTATTTATGTTCATATGACTTTTATGCTGAACTACTTCTCCAGTGGGAAGAATGATCTTTCTGAAAGGCTTTTAAAGGCCCTGTGCAGGGAGAAGTGACAAATTTCCATCAGCTTGCTAGGAAAGAAAGTGCTTCTTTCACAAAGGGTCCTATTCCTTGCTTTCTATACTGTTGGTATTCAATGTAGTCCTAGGTTTTAGGGTGCAGGTAAGAGGCAAATCCAGGAGTGCTAGCCAGTCTCCATAACACCATGCATGTTTTCTGTCTTAGCATGGGCTTCAAGGCAGGTGACATGGGGCCTTTGACAGACAGTTGCCGTGTAGTATGTGATATGGTGGCCCTCCTGCTGCCTCACACCTGAGGCTCTTTAACTAACAGTCCATGGGTATTTATTTACCACAGAAGTTGGCGTATATATATTTCTGGTGTTTTGACTTTATTTGTAAAATGAGATCCAGGTATGTGGAGAAGGCACAGCAGACCATGTAACTCTGCCTGGACTCCTCTAGTCTCTTAACCAAACTGTGTGCCCCTGACACTGGAGGGCCTTCACTTTGGCTTGGGCTCACGAAAGCTGTTGCGCTCTTGTTCCTTAATGTCTTTATGTGCTAGCAATAAAAGCAAAAAAATTAAATGCCATAGTCATTTGTCTCTGGGAGATACTGGCTGAGGTTCTCTAGGCTGTTGTAACATTGAATGCTCCTTTTTTTCATTCTGAGAAAATCAGGAAACTATCTTAAAGAACTTTAGATGACAAACATTAGATAATTATGGAAGGTTTTAGGTTTTAAATAGTTAACGTTTAGCATTTAAAAAATTGGGGTCTGGTGGTGGCACATGCTTTGACCTCAGCATTCAGGAGGCAGACAGGCAGATTTTTGTTGAGTTCGACACCAATGTAGTAAGTTACTGTTCAGCCAGGGATACACAATGAGACCCTGCCTCAAAAAAAAAAAAAATGGGACTGAAGATGTAGCTCAGTTGTAGAATGCTAGCCTAACAAGTGTAAGGCCCTGAGTCCAACGTCTGGGTCTGCTTCCTAAGGGTGAGATGTGTAAATTTTACTGAGAGTTCGAGAAAGGATGACTGGAAAAATCCCAGATGCTTTTTAGGGTATGTCCCATATCACAGTGGTTATAGCTGAAGCTTTGTACTAGACTTGGCTCCATCATTAGGCAGATGTGTGACCTTGGACTAATCAGTTGTTTCTGGTTCTGTCACCCTTCTGCCTCCTCCCCCACTTGCCTCAGCTAGGAGCCAACTGCATAATGTAAACGGCCCATCTTCCCTCACTAATGTGTTCATGCCCAGTAGCTGTTAGGGTGAGGTTAGGTAAGTTGGATTACACATAAGGCCAGCCAAGTTTTATATATTAAGGGATCAAGGGTAAATGGCACACCCCAGACTCTAGGATGGGACCACTTTCTCTGGGGTCTTTTAGATGTTGGGCAAATCACATTGAGGGAGTCTTTGGGCCTAATCATGGACTGACCTGTCCTCATGCAAACTTACTTGTAGCTGGTCTTTGCTGCTTTGTGGGTTCTCCTTTTTCCCATCCTTCATTCTGATCTCACTCACATCACTAGATGGGAGAGAAAGAAGGATGGGGGGGAAAGAGAGATAGAGGTCTCTGAATCTAATTTCTTTCCTTTTGTTTCTTCCCTGAGCACAACTACTAACAAACCACAACCAACCCCTACCCAGAACAACCAACAACCCTGCCTGTCGCTGCTCTGTACACCCTCTGAAAAGGTCCCAGAATTCCACATGTTACCCAATCTCAGAAACTATCTGTATCTCTCCTGGGGCATGAGGCAAATCATGGCTGCTTCAGGCAGTTCAAAGTAGCCCTGAATTAATCCCACACCTGGGATTAAAATAAAAGCACTTTCTTACAATATTTATGTGTTTTTAAAAGAAGCCAAAATTCCAGAATCTCAAAAATGTCACTACACTTACTCAAAGTTGTAAAAGTAAAACTTAAATTATTGGAGTCTGGCAAAAATTCTTCTAATGGCTACAAAGGTGGGAATGCTGCTTCTTGAAAGTCCTTTGTGTTTCATCATCTGTCCCCCGGCCTCCTGACTTCTCTGAGGACTGTGTGTGCTGTTGTGCTCCCTCTGGCTAGCTCTGTCCCTCCTCCCAACTCAAATTGGCTTAAACTGTTTTTAAACATATTTTCTGACTTACATGCTAGAAATGTCACGGTTGGCTTCATTGTCAGCAGGACCCCTTGTCTTCCATCGTCAGCCAGCTTGTCCTCGGCCAGCCGTCCTCTTAGACTTAGTGAAGCCAGGCGCAGGCCTCCAACCCCTGACTTATCAGCATAGTGAATCTGGGTCCCCCATCCCTCTTGAAACCATTTGCACATCCTGCCTCCCAGACTTCATTTTTGATCTAAACAGCTGAGCCAGTAACTCTGATCAGAATGACAGTCTTGACTGACTCAGACCCAACTCCTTCACCCTCAGCAGGAAGTTGCTGCTACCAGAAGACGTGAGCAGATTCTGAAGGTCAAAACAAGAGATCTATTTTAGAAGTTTGCCTTTATACTTTGTTCTGATCCTTGTTAAAGAAGGACGATAGACTAACTCATGTTTAATTTCTCTTGTTGTATTAAATGAATATTCATTTCAAAGATTTAGGAAAAGATGGGAAGCAAAAGCCAGCAGGCGCAAATGAGTTTATTTTGTTTGGGTAATCTTCAGTTCTCCCGTCTGCTCTAGTTGGAAGAAGAGAAGTCAGAGGAGCCTTTTTTGGAGTGGTTTCTTCTTGGCCAGCCTTTTCAGACCAAGTACAGAGTGCCCAATGTATTAGAGTTTCAGACAAACACATTTTCAGGGTAAATATGTCCCCAGTATTCTATAACTCTACTAAAATCTGTTTGTTCATTTGGAATTTAAATTTAACCAAAAGCAGTGGCACCTACCTGTAATCAATACCAGCTGCTTACGGGTCTGAGGCAGGAGCAGCCCTGTCTGGACTACATAGCGATTTCAAACGCAGCCTGTGCAACTCAAAAGAATGTTTTTAAAAAAGTTTCTCTCATCCTCACTCCTTGCCATGGGATCGTGAGAGCAGGAGAGCGATCCCTGTCCCCACCTTCTTCAGGCTTCTCCTTGCCTGGGCAGCTCAGTAGAGCTGGCCTTGGATGTGGAGGTTGCAGGTGATTGGGCCCCAATATCATGATGAGATGAGTGGGATTGGGTGCATGATGTGGAGTTCGCAGCAGCAGCAGCAGCAGCAGCAGCAGCAGCAGCAGCAGCAGCAGCAACAACAACAATAACATCAAAACAGTAAAAAGTTTTTAAAAATCTTAACAAACAAACAAGCAAACAGGGCCAGAAGTATAGCTCATTGGCAGTGCCTACCTGTATGTTCTTTTGTTCTCTCTCTAGCACCACAAAAGAAGAGAGGGATTGAGGGAGGGGTGCAGGGAAAGGAAAGAAAAAGAAAAAGGGAATGAATTAAAATTAACTGGCATTCTTTATTTTTATAAAGAATTTTTTAAATCTATTTTTTAAAATTTACAATTCTTTATTGGTTAGGGGACACACGTACCAGTTTGCATGTAGAGGTCACAGGACAACTTGTGGGAGTCATTCCTTCCACCATGTGAGTCCTGGAGATCAAACTCAAATCATAAGGTTTGGTGGCAAGTGCCTTTCCTCACTGAGCCATTCTGCCAGTTCCATCTATACAATAAGGTTGTATAGTAAATTTGTCAGTCTTCTTAGTGAGGAAGCATATTTAATTTTTCTAACCGTAAGACTCACCAACATCATGGAAGGGGGCATCATCAGCTTATGTCTACAGATCAAGGATCAGACAGAGATGCTTCTGCCCCAGGACACAGTCAGGGACTGAAAACCAAGGCACGTCTGTCTCACCGCTACACGTCTTGGATTTTCAGCTCTTCTATCATATTTCCTTTAATTAAGTGTTTATCAATAGCGTATACTCCCAATGTTATGAAAAATTTAAGGCAGACCTTTCCTAACTCAAGTATTTGCCCTGAACCAAGCATTCTGTCTTCAAAAACATTTAAATTTTTGACTCTGTCTTCTTCACTGGGCGTTTTTAGTCTTGATCCTGGAGCTCCTGAGTCAATGCCTGTTTCAATGGTCCTTCATGGTTAAGTAACTTGTCCAAAGTGATTTATTATTCCTTCATAAAACTTCCACAGTGCTTAAAAGTTTTCATTTATAAACTAATTATGTGTATATATAGGATTGTAGTTGGTTGAAGAAGAGAAATCATATGAACCATTTTTGGAGTATAGATTATTTTTATTTTTGATAGAAATCTCTGCTGGCCTAGATGTTAACCGAGACTGTGCCACCACTTTCGTCAAATTCTTACTGGAACGACAGAAGTGGCCCGAAGTGCTTCTGCTGCTCACTCGCAAAGCCAGCGGGCAGCATCAGCTCAGAAATGGCCTCATCAAAGATTGTGACCTCTCAGACCTGGACATCTGTACTGTCATTCCCCATCTTAGCGCCTGGGACCAGAGGAAGACTCAGCTTCTGAGCCGCCTGATTGACAGTGGTGGTGAGTGTCTGTGACTTGTCTGGACAGTCTCAACCATAGAGCAGCGGTCCCTCCTTTAAAGAAACCAGCCCATTTCCACCCTTTTCTCCTAATGCCTCCTTGTTGTGAAACAGCTAGGGTCAAAGTGGGCTGGCTTGAGGAGGGCTGTGTTCTTGTGAATCCCAGCTAGTCTGTTCCCATTTTCCTTGTATGTATGTACGTGGGAAGCACCATGTATGTGGAGGGTCTTTGGCCTTTGCTCTGTCCCAATGGTCAATTCCACTTGGCTTCTGGCTAATCCTTTTTTCTGCCCTGGATGCATTATGTGTAGCTTGGTTCACTCTTGTGGCATTCTTTTTAATCAGTAGACCGGGATTTTATGATGCTTGTCTATAGAGCAATAACCAAGTAGTTCATGGGTAGAAACATCAGATGTTCTAGTAAGAGCATTGGTTAGCTGCATGTCTGGAATGTACAGGACATTGTGCTAGATTGGATTTAGTTAAAAAAATAAATCAGAAGTACCAGCTTCTTCCTACCCCTATTCCCCACATGATCACTCTTGTCCTACTAGGTGTATGTCCTTGAGCAGGCTGTCACACCTTTACCCACTTATAAAATGTGAATAACAGCAGTCTATTTCTTAGAGCTCCTTTTCACATTAAATGAGTTTGTGCGCAGGCTTTTGGAAGAGTGCCTTAGCTGTGTGGTTTTCTCCTTTGTGTTGTAATTCTTCACAGAGAGTAGTAACACACTGGTCCTTGGCTTTCCAAATGCTGCACTCAGCACAAAGCCTCTGGGTATTGGCTCTACTCACAGGGAGATGGAGTGCCTTTTGTAAGTTATTTCTTTTTTTTTTTTTTCCGGAGCTGGGGACCGAACCCAGGGCCTTGCGCTTCTTAGGCAAGCGCTCTACCACTGAGCTAAATCCCCAACCCCCTGCAAGTTATTTCTTCAAGCCTCTTCCTTATGTGTGCTGCTCTCTCAGAAATTACTGCTGTGACAGAATTCCTGTTATTCTTCGATTCAGCCAGCACTCACAGATCATCTCCTGCATCAGTGCTAGTACAGCAGGGCTGCAGATTTACAGGGATGGGCTGCCTCCGGGTGGAGGTTATGGAGGCTGCAGAGCAAAGGGAGTATGGACTGAGCTCCAAAGGAGGTGAGGTGGTGGTGGAGTGGAGGTGCATCAGGGAGGGAGGAGCAAAGGTTTGGAAGTGTACTGAGGTCCTGAGTGCTTACTGTGCCAGGCAGATGGTGTTAGAAGCATTAAGATTTCCTGGTGTTGTTTCCCGTCCTCATTCCATGGAAGGAAGTGTGGTCCTGCAGTAGGGCTAGGGGAAGGACAGGATCGATGGGAGGAGCATGACTAGAGAACACCATCCTTGAGGAGCTGGGTTTCCTGAGGGCCTGGGAAACCTTCTGCTCAGAAAGGTGGGGGAAACTTCTTGGAAGTCAAACCTTGCCCTTTTTATTGATAGAAAGGCTGCCTCCTTCCAGGGTCCTGATGTTCTCTTTCCTGCCTCTTTCTTCCTTTCTACTCCCCTTCCAGCATTGCCTGAGGGTCTCCAAGACAGCCAGGACAGGCCGCTTCTCATGTGCCTGAGACACGAGGACTTCGACTTGGCTTTTCTTCTCTTGACCAAGGGTGCAGACCCCCGTAGTGTTTCTCTCATGGAAGGGGACACTCCTTTGCATGCAGCGCTCCACATCTTTCTGGACATCAATGGTAAGTAAGCCTCTTTCTTAAGCAGTCTGTTTCTGGAGGAGGGAGCTGGGTATTTGAACTGATTCTTTGCTCTCTTATCTGGGAAAAGAAATCTGAAAAGGGCCTGTTTCTTCACCAGATCTAGTGACATTGTATATCATGGTGAGTGATCAGATTATAGTGGACTGGGGTTGTTAAGTCCTAGAGTAGCTTACAAGCTTACAAATACTTTCCATGTCTTTTTTAATCAGTTTTCAAGAATCCTGACTTAGAGGATCTTGCTATAATATCATCAGGTAATTTTAGGAGGTTCCATTGATTGCTGGGCTAGCAATTCTTTGTTGACAGGGCTATCTTGTCCATGGCCTCTGCTCACTGGTTGCCAATATACCCTCCTGATTGTCACAAGTAAATTGCCCCCACATTGCCAGATTTCCCATGGGGCAAATTACCTCGGTTGAGAACATTGTATTTAATGAATATCACATCTTTGAGGAAGGTCGATGTTGTATGATGCTTCACACTGGCCAGTCTGCTGTCCCCTGAGAAGAATGGCTTTGTACTCACAGGATTCTGTTTGTCTTTCAGCTGACATTGGCTTTAACTTCCTCAGCCACCTGTTGGATTTATTTTTGTCCAACCCTACCGAATTTTACTACCTTAATCCTAACGTTCAAGACAGCAATGGGAACACATTGATGCACCTCCTCTTCCAGAAGGGCATGCTGAAGCGCACAAAGAAGCTGATAGAGCTGCTGGTGAAGTTCGACATCAACTTCAACCTGAAGAACAAAGCAGGCAAAGGTGTTAGGCACCGGATTAAGAAGAACGATGCTCTGCTTTTGGCTTGGAACAAAGCGCTGACAGAGAGCAGGCGGAAGAACCGGCAAGACCCTGCTGCCCACCTGGGGAGGCTGTCCAGATCTTCTGCCCTTGGCCATACATCTCAGCTCAAGTCACAGACTTCCTTCAAGTCTTTGCCATGTAGTACTGCTGACAGAACCCTTTCTAAGGGAGTCACAGAGATTCTCCCTGATGTTCAGGTGACCAGGCAGGAACCTGAAGCCATGAGGACACGTTCTTTGAGAGACCGCCTTGTACAGGACATCACAGTTCTGATCCAGCAGATTGAGTTGGATATGTCTCTCCCACAGGACTATCCTCAGCAAGGCTCTCCCAAGATGGCAGCTGGCATGGAAGGAAAGAAAGACAAGCTCCAGAGAACTCAGAGTATGGGGAGCTCTGGCTCTAGTAGAGACAACCCTGTTGCCTCTGAGGCTGGGGATGGGCATGCCCAGGCAGGCCCGGGGGCTTTACAGCTTGCTCCAGTTGGTAACAGATTGCGAGTAGCCGGTGGTAACCAGGACAACTGGACCATGCAGGAGATTCAAGCCTGTCTTCAAGACTTTGATAACATGACCTGGGAGATTGAGTGCACCTCAGAAATGCTGAAGAAGCTGTCCAGTAAGGTTATGACCAAAGTTATAAAGAAAAAAATAATCCTTGCTATCCAGCAGTTGGGAAATGGTGAGTGGACCCAGGGCCTGCAGAAGCGGCTGAAGCACTCAAAAGGAAACATCCAGCTCTTTGAAGCAAAGCTAGACAAAGGTGCCAGGATGCTGTGGGAGCTTGCTATTGACTTCTCTGCTCGGTGCAGTGAGAACTCTGAGAAAATTATGGGTACAGAGCGGAATACCTACTCCATGGAGAAATCAGGGCGGGTCTATACGGAAATTATCCGCATCTGGGACATTGTCTTGGATCACTGCAAGCTTTCAGATTCCATCATGGCCATCTGCAGTGCCTACACCCGGGGCTTGTCCTGTGTCCTTCGAAAGAAACTGAAGGGTATCAACAAAGGACAGGTATCCGCTAACATGAAAATCCAGAAGCGGATACCCCGCTGCTATGTGGAAGACACAGAGGCGGAGAAGAGCATAGAGCAGGCAGATCCTGAGTACTTTCCTCCAGCCAGTGCTGTGGAGACAGAGTACAACATCATGAAGTTCCACAGCTTCAGTACCAGCATGGCCTTAAATATTCTCAACGACATGACAGCCACGGTGGAGTATCCGTTCCGAGTGGGTGAGCTTGAGTACGCTGTGATTGACCTCAACCCTAAGCCCCTAGAGCCCATCATCCTCATTGGACGGAGTGGCACTGGGAAAACAACTTGTTGCTTGTACAGGCTTTGGAAGAAATTCCATGTTTACTGGGAGAAAGCTGAGCAGGCAGGAAGCCCATTGCTGTCCAAACAGATCTTGCCAAAGAGAAGGTTGGAAGTAGAACCAGGAAAAGAGGGTCCAGGCCAGGAGGAAGAAGAAAATGAGGAAGAGGAGGGTTCTATCAAAGTGGAAACAGTGGATAGTACAGAGGAGGAGCAAGAGAGTGAAGCGTGTGCAGGAGGCACAGTGGAGTCAGCAGGGGACAGCCAAGCAGCGGAAGGATGTGTGCCAGACCACCCGCACCAGCTGGAGCATCTACATCAGATCTTTGTGACTAAGAACCATGTCCTGTGCCAGGAGGTGCAGAGGAATTTTATTGAACTCTCCAAGTCCACCAAGGCCACCAGTCACTATAAACCATTGGATCCCAATGTCCACAAACTCCAGGACCTGCGGGATGAAAACTTCCCTCTGTTTGTGACTTCCAAACAGCTTCTCCTCCTGCTCGATGCCTCTCTGCCAAAACCATTTTTTCTGAGAAACGAAGACGGAAGCTTAAAAAGAACCATTGTAGGATGGTCCACACAGGAAGAGTTTAGCATCCCCAGCTGGGAAGAGGATGAGGATGAGGTTGAAGCTGATGGGAACTACAGTGAGGAGGAGAAAACTACCGAAACACAAACAGGGGATAGTGATCCCCGGGTATATGTGACGTTTGAGGTGTTCACCAATGAGATATGGCCCAAAATGATCAAAGGGAGAAGTTCTTACAACCCAGCGCTGATTTGGAAAGAAATAAAATCCTTCTTGAAGGGTTCCTTTGAGGCTCTTAGCTGTCCCCATGGGAGACTGACTGAAGAAGCCTATCAGAAGCTAGGGAGGAAACGATCCCCCAATTTCAAGGAAGATCGGAGTGAGATCTATAGCCTCTTCTGCCTGTATCAGCAGATCAGGTCCCAGAAAGGGTATTTTGATGAAGAAGATGTCCTGTACAACCTGTCCTGGAGGCTGTCGAAGCTCAGGGTGCTGCCCTGGTCCATCCATGAGCTGTATGGTGATGAGATTCAGGACTTCACCCAAGCAGAGCTGGCACTGCTGATGAAGTGCATCAATGACCCCAATGCCATGTTCCTTACTGGAGACACGGCCCAAAGCATCATGAAGGGTGTGGCCTTCCGTTTCAGTGACCTGCTCTCTCTGTTCCACTACGCCAGCAGGAACACAGTAGACAAGCAATGTGCTGTTCGAAAGCCCAAGAGGATCCACCAGCTGTACCAGAATTACAGATCTCACTCAGGTACCTCAGGCCTTAGGTTCACCTTCTGGGGAGGGGCTGGAGCATTGGCCTTGGGCTGAGTCTATATCAGAAGAAAGAGCTAGTGCTAGTTACTATGCTCACTAGTGAGAGAACTTGTGATCCAGCACTCACCTGTAAATAGACCACTGAAGATGTAGTTTGATAGAAAGGAATCTTAAGTGACTGTGTATTCATGGAGACATTTCAGGGCAGCATTTAAAGTGCTTTGTAAACCTCTGCTAACTTAACACTCCTTTGTAGTAGCACCAGTCATTTGGCCAGAGATCACTGTGATAGAAATTGTTGATGACAAGAAGCTCTTCCTGTGCTTTTGTGTCTCTCAGCATGTTTCAGTAGTAGGAAGTGATAGCAGGCAGGCGGGAACTTTTATGCTATTTTTGGGCTCCCCTATCAGTGTAAAGTTCTGGCCATTGTTAGTTCGTAACTGACATGAAAAAAGCGGCAACAGATTTTCTTTGGAACAGCAGTTGCTAATTATGTTCATTATTACTGTATATTGGAAACTTGTAATAATTAAAGAATTAGGAATACATTTTCACTTTACTATTTGATAATAGTTGTAACAACACATGCAGTTTTTCTGTGCTCTGCCTTAATTTACCTGGTATTAGGCAATGGCAGATGGCTTCTAAGGGATCTAGAGAGACCCAGGAAGATAGGTGTTGAGAGTGAGATCCCTTCACTTAGAGGAGATTGGTTACCCCTCAGGGGTGGAGTCCATTAGTAACATCTCCATTGTCTCATCTGGACCATTGGGTTGTAAGGATTTCACGGACTGACTTCTATGAGGGTGACTACTGCATCTCAGACTTTAGTCAGCATTGTTTTAGAGCAGAGATAAGAAATGAGACTTGGTGGAGAAAAGCTTTTTCCAAGTCTGTTCTCTGGCTCTTGACAGTTTTCCTTTGTGCAGTCCTATTTCTGCTGGGTAAATCTAGAGGAAAAGGATGATAGAGGCCTTGGTTGTCTCCCGTTAACAATTCATCATGCTCTTCCCGTGGTAATGTTGCTGCTAGTGCTGTAGGGACCGATAAGAGGAAACAGTGATTCTTGATTTCTTACCATATTCTCACCATATTTATATGGACATTCTAGTACCTGTAGTTGTATAGACATGTCTGCCTTGAGTTCTTTAGGCAGTAATCTTTATGTTATCATCAGAAGTTGCGATTGAGGACCCATAAACCCTCTTGGTACAGCAACAAATTTCTGTCTTTATCTACTACACCCAGAGTGATAATGTGAACATTGTTAACCAGGTGGGAACTGGAGATAAGCTTGAAATAAAGTGTAATGTCAGGGTAGCCTGGCTACTTCAGTTGGTTGAGCATGGGACTCTTAATCCTAGAGTCGTGGATTCATGCCTCACTTTGGGTAACATCTATTGTGTGTAATGTTAATAAACCATGCTGGTTCTGGCTAGGCTCTGGGACTAGCAGCCACCCTCCTGCTGGCTAATGCTTTCCCAACAAATGCCAGGAGCTCCTTCTTGGCTATGCTCCTGGAAGAGAACAGCCACCAACTACTGCCCTGGACTCACTCAGCTCCCATGCTAGCTTTCCTGGTCTCTGCTTACTGCTTACCTGGTACCACAATGGCCACCTCACCCAGATCCCTATAGCTGAGTGGAAGGAAAACAGTAGAGACATATTTTAAAACTGACCAGATAACTCAAAGGCTGGGTGAAGAATATCCTGCCCCATCCTCTGTGGCCTCTGCAGGCAACTGCGGAGGCTACAAACTGCTGGTGCCCCGAGAAACCTACATGTCCACAGCTTCTTCTCCACTCTGCCATCTGGCCCCCGCTCCCCATCTTCTCTGTCCCCCTCTTCCTGTCCTGCCTGGAAATCCCACCTTACCTTTCGCCCAGCAATTGCTTCTGCCATCTTTATTCAGCCAATGAACAATTAGAGATACTCCCCCTACTACTGACTCCCCATGAAAAAGAAAACCAAATAACCAAAACCTTAGCCATGCTGCATAGTATCTAACAGGTACGTTTGTTTCATCCAGGGATCCTCAACCTTGCATCTGGAGTGGTGGACTTACTTCAGTTCTATTTCCCAGAATCCTTTGATCGCCTTCCAAGAGATTCTGGACTTTTTGATGGTCCCAAGCCAACTCTCTTGGACTCTTGTAGTGTAAGCGATTTGGCAATTTTGCTGCGAGGGAACAAAAGAAAAACTCAGCCCATTGAATTTGGTGCCCACCAGGTAAGCTTCTTGGGATTATGTGTTCTGAAATAAGTCAATTTGAAGTCACAATCATGAAGAAGAAGGTGAGTTACTGTGCTCTTAATACAGAATGGATATGGGCCCGAGAGAGGCCATTAACTATCTTCCCAGTCCTAGATGACCAAGTCAGTCCTGGTTATTTCTCTTTAAAGCATTACTTATTTTCTAGGCACATAAAACTTCCCTTTATTTGTCTTTGTAGAATCTGATATTATTTGGACTTATTCTATTTTAGGTGATTCTTGTTGCCAATGAAATGGCTAAGGAGAAAATCCCAGAAGAGCTGGGGTTAGCTCTTGTGCTAACTGTTTATGAGGCCAAAGGACTGGAATTTGACGATGTCCTCCTTTACAACTTTTTCACTGATTCTGAGGTACGTCAGTCACACTGGATTCTTTTCACACAGTTCAGGTCTGAGTGGGACTTGTGCTCTGTGGAAGACAGTTTGGAGCTGAGGCTAAGAGTTTGTTCAGGTGCCTGTGTCTGTAGTAGAGCCTCTTGCAAATGGGGTGGTCTGAGAATAGCTCTGAGTCGTTACTGGCTACCTTTCCATGTACATCCCTGGTTCTCGTGTGCTCATGTTTCCTGAGTGACCGGTACTCAAGGCCAGGTTTATTAGCTGCTGTTATCATTGCCTCCCAGGGGTGTCTAAGTTGGAACAAGTTCTAAAGAGAGCCATGCATGAGGACCAGGTTAGCAATGTCCACCTTATAAGGGCAGAGCTAGGCAAAGTCAGGTGAGAGACAACTCCAGGAAGACAGTGAGGCTTGTTCCGGTCTGGTGGGTCAGGTAGTGTGGGTGACAAGAGCGGTCACCCTGTCCCCAGCTCCCTTTGGCCTCACTACCACAGCTTCACGCATGGAACCACAGCAGCCAGAGTCCCTGGATTCACACCCCCCCCCCCCCCAGTGACTTCTGGGCCAGCCATTGCCTTCGTGTGGTGCCTGAGTCCTTGCCATGTCTTTCCTTCTTCTTTTTATATTTCCAAATTACTGTGGGTGACCCACTAAATCAAGACTATTACCATGGCTTCTGGCCACTGGTTTCCTTTCACTGACATCGTCTTTGGTGGGGACTCAGGCTGACTGCTATGGATCTTCGTTGTGCTACAGCTTGCTGTGTTTTGGTCCCTGTTGCAGATTTTCTGTTACAAGTTTGGAGAGGTTGTTTTATACCTAAATTTGGAGCACCTTTTGGCTTTGATACCTTGAAATTTACCCCTGATATGACTCTTGAAATAGAATCCTTCCTTACATTTTAAAAGTCATTCTTCAATGTCCTATTCAATTTAATAGTATTTATATCTGGTACTGCAAAGGCTGCCTTACCGTTTTATAAGGGACCTTTTGAATGCAGTGTCCCATCCCACCAACGCTCTGAGATCCAAAGGACTTTTATTACTGTTGTTCTGTAGATAAAGCCAGAAGTTACCGCGTTAAGTAAGTTGTCCATAGTTAAAATATTCATAGCAGAATCTGAAGAAATGCTTTGGGCACTAAGTACTTTCCCTTTGTCCTCCCTTCCCTTTCACATGTGAATTGGCTTCCAGAACCTTCCACAATGAATAACTATATCCTTGCCATGTCTAGTGTGCAGCCTTCCTGGTAGGCTTGTTAAGAAAAGCAGATGCATGCTCAGTAACCCTGCTATCATTTCCATCTCTGAGGTCTAACTCTTTTTTCCTAATAACACATCCACTGGTCATGGTTGGACTGAGGCTCTCCTGAAAGAGAAAGGGGTAAGACTTTGTTGTTCCTGTCCTTTATTCAGTGCCATTTGTATGCACATGCCAGTGATAAAGTCAAAGGTCAAAGATTTAAGGATCTATGTGGGGGAGCTTTGCTTCTGAAAGAAAAATCAGTTACTCTCTTACCTAATCCTGGGAATGGCACAGGCTCCTCCCTGTCCTCCCACTGATGACTCAGACCGTGTGAAACTCTGAAATACACAAAAGCAGCAAACACCTAAACAGAATCCTTTGAAAGTATTTGCTTTATTCTGTGTACACGAGGAGACCTCCGATAAATATGTTTACACGGTGTTTCCTGGTGTAATGCACTCGTGTGTTCCTTGGCGCAAAGAGTGCCCCCAATTCATCCTTTACAATCTCCAGACCATGAAAATGCTACGAGCAAAGGGAAGGAAGTGCCTGGGGGAAAGAGAGGGAAGGCAGATCAAACTTCCCCACCCTCCGTGGTCTGGAATTTAGAGTTTCCTTCGAGGTGGCTGGATGAAAGTTTCTGAACAGTGGTCGATGTGTGACATAAGGGATGGGGGAGATTGTCTGTCTTTGTTCCTGCACTGCCTTGGAACATCTGGCATTTGGGCTTGGGTGGGCATTTGGACCTGGGTGTGCATGGGCATGGGTGGACACTGTGTGTTCTCTCCAGATTTATTTTGCCTGTCGATTCACCTAATTACCAGGTTGTCAGAGCTGGGGAGGCCGACCAAGGAGTGGCCGTATCAGACCTTACAGGATGTTTCTTCATCTTAGTGGAGAAGTTACTCTCCCAGACACCCCTAAGCCGTCCTTGGGAATTTGGAAGGGTGACTGCTACTTACACCCTGTCCCGAGTCATTCTTTCTTTCACACTCATGTGGGAGAGGGATGGGGGCAGGAAACCCACAAACTTTGTGAGAGACTTGCTGTGGAATCCAGGCCTTTTACTTGGAAGAAGCAGCTCCTTTTATGGTCCCAAGTGCGCAGGTCTGTTATCCATGCTACAAACACACAGCCTCTTCTTGTGTTCATCTTGAAATAATAATAATAATATAATAATAATAATAATAATAATAATAATAATAATAATAGAAGTTTACTTCCTGGAAATGGATAGCCACAAACCATGTGAGCATCTTTGCTCCCCTCCCAGCAGTTTTAAAATACATCTAGCTTCTTTGGCCCCTTTGTCAGCCCCCTTTCCCCCCCCCTTTTTTGCCTCTTTGCCCGCCAGGAGAATGTCAGCATTTTTACCTGCTTTCCTTGAACAGCTTGCTAAATAGCTTTGAAAGAGGGAGTTATGAGTATGTCCTAAAGAGTTTTTCTAAACATTTCAACTATTCAAATAATTTTACCTATGGCTGACATCACTTCTTAGACTATGGCAATGAACCCCATAATCGATTTTTATAGTAACACAACCAGCCATGTTTAGTAGACAGTGCTTTAGTCATTACACTTCATTTAATCACGTAGTTAGAATAATTTAAAGCAAACATTAATCAGCTCTAACCACTTCATGGTTTGGACATCCTTGAGCCCTACAAAGGTGTCAAGTTACATCACTTTACAAAAAGGAGAAGCTAGAGAACGAAGTGGCTACACTTAGAAGATAGTGATGTCTAAAGTCTGAGACTCTGGGAGTTTCACATTTTGAGTACCACATGTAATCTGGGCAGTTCAGCCTTGCTAGGGTCAGAAACTAATTCTGAAGCCTGCTGACCAATTCCAGCCCACTGGCTGTTTTCCATATCTTGGTATTAAGAATGGATTTTTACATTTTTGAGTCAAAGAAGAATACTATCTCTTGGCACATGGAAAGTATATGAAACTCAATTTAGTTTTGACCAATAGCTTTATTGGAATATAGCATGTCCATTCATTCCCCTGTTGTCTGTGGTTGTTTTAGATCTATGCAGATTGACCAGTGATAGACCGTGTAACATGCATATCTGACCTTTTGCAGGGGTTCTCAACCTTCCTAATTCTGTGACCCTTCAATACAGTTCATGTTGTGGTGACCCCTAACCGTCAATTATTTCTTTTTGTTACTTCATAACTGTATTTTTGCTACTGTTGCAAATCTTAATGTAAATATCTATGCTTTTTGATGGTCTTAGGTGCCCCCACCAAAGGGGTTATGACTCACAGTTTAGAGGAGGTATTGCCATGCCCTAGCCATAATAACACTCTAAGAGTTGCCATAGTCTAAGAAGTGATGTCAGCCATAGGTAAAATTATTTGAATAGTTGAAATATTTAGAAAAACTCTTTAGGACATACTCATAACTCCCTCTTTCAAAGCTATTTAGCAAGCTGTTCAAGGAAAGCAGGTAAAAATGCTGACATTCTCCTGGCGGGCAAAGAGGCAAAAAAAGGGGGGGGGGAAGGGGGCTGACAAAGGGGCCAAAGAAGCTAGATGTATTTTAAAACTGCTGGGAGGGGAGCAAAGATGCTCAGATGGTTTGTGGCTACCCATTTCCAGGAAGTAAACTTTATTATTATTATTAACCCACTTTAGCTTTGGGGGGCTGGGTAAAGAAAAGAGAGAATTAAAAACAAGTACTATACCCCAACATTGATTATCTCCTTTTCTTTACCAGCAAATTCCAGTTGTTCTATTATTCGCTGTTAAGAACATTGTGTTCAAGTTCAGATAGTAAATAGAAAATTTAGTTATTAATATGTCTTGTCTAACTTATATCATGTTAGCATACAGCATCTGACTTTTTTCTCCATTCTTAGTTGACTAATTTAGATAATTCTGCTCCCTGTGTCTTAAATGTTGTCCCTATGTGGCATCTCTTAACCACATTATGAAAAGCAGTATGGTTTCCTCTGTCCATACTGTTTGTTGACATTCTTTGAATTATTATAACACCCTGGGGCCCTTAGCATTTTTGCCCATCTTGGGTACCTACATCTGGCTTCTAAACCGTCTTATGTAAGTGTTGGTGTATTTTCATGGTAGCTTCTTTGACCTGTGCCTATGCAACCTTATCTCCTCCCACCTACTCTGAGGACATGGGATGTGTCCCTCTATACAGCTTGTGGTGAGGCTGCACACCTCTGGGTGGGGCTCAGTTCTCCACGAAGCTTGGGAGGCACCGCAAAGCAAAGTCTGTTGTTCTTCAACTTGTTGTTGTTGTTGTCCAGGCTTATAAGGAATGGAAGATCATATCCTCATTCATACCATCATCTGACTCCAGAGAGGAAAACTGCCCATTGCTTGATGTTCCCTTGGAGAAGTCAAGTTCGTCCCAGGCTCGGTCCCTTATGGTGAACCCAGAAATGTACAAGGTGAATATGCACAGTTGTCTACACAGTGATGATTGATTTATTGTGGAAAGAGCAACTAAGGCTTGGAGAGAAGATGAGAAAGGAGCTTTCCTTGCAGGTGGCCGTTCTTCCATTACCTCAGCGGTGGGAGTGGGGAAGGGAAAGTGGTGTTGGCTGCCTCCTCCCTTTCTGCAGAGCCCGGACCACGCAGGTGGACCTGCCTTCCAGCCATTCAGTTCCTCTGGAGCTAAGCTCTGTTTAGGATATCTGATAGACTCGCAGAATGTGACTGGGCTGGTTTAGTAGTAATAACAGTTGCTGTACAGGGTATAGTGTCTTAGTTTTAAAGAGCAAGTCACAGCAATGCGAGGTCTTGGTGTCCTGCTCAAAGGTCTACAGTAAGTCTTTAAAATTTAATTTTGTAAAAACGTTTATTTTCTTATTTCTTTATGAGTATTTGGGTTGCTATGGAGGCTGGAAGAAGATGTTAGATCTGCTGGAGCTCGAGTTACAGTCATATGCTGGGACTCGGTGACTGGAGATGGGATTCAGGCTACAGGAGCAGCCATTGCTCTTAACTGCACAATCAGTTCTTCAGCCGCTAAGACCTTATTTCTTTTTGTGGGCCAGTGAGATGGCTCAGTGGGCAAAATGCTTGCAGGCAAACCTGGCTACCTGAGTTCAGTTCCTGGAGAATTCAAGGAGAAGGACTGTACTTACTCAACAAAGTTGTCTTGTGACCTGTACATGGGTGCCGACACATGTGCGTATAGTACACATCCAAATAATAAATTAAGTTTGGGTGCCGACACATGTGCGTATAGTGCACACACAAATAATAAATTAAGTTTGGGTGCTGACACATGTGCGTATAGTGCACATACAAATAATAAATTAAGTTTGGGTGCCGACACATGTGCGTATAGTACACATCCAAATAATAAATTAAGTTTGGGTGCCGACACATGTGCGTATAGTGCACACACAAATAATAGATTAAGTTTGGGTGCTGACACATGTGCGTATAGTGCACATACAAATAATAAATTAAGTTTGGGTGCCGACACATGTGCTTATGGTACACACACAAATAATAAATTAAGTTAAAGTTAGCTTAGCTTCTGTGTTCTCCCCAAACTAGAGTAACCCCTTTAAAGCGTCTTCATACTGTCAGTTGGGCACAAGGCTCATCATCTGTGTCCTCAACCTTCTCAGCTCCTCAATGGAGAGCTGAAGCAGCTATACACTGCCATCACGCGGGCTCGGGTCAACCTCTGGATCTTTGACGAAAACCTAGAGAAACGGGCTCCTGCTTTCAAATATTTCATTAGGAGAGATTTTGTCCAAGTTGTAAAGACAGATGAAAATAAAGGTAAGATCTCATTAAAATGTTCTTGCTGTCAGAGGAAAGGTGCGTCTCTCCTGTCCTGATAGTCGTAGAAAGGGCACAGTTTTGGTGCTTTGTGTTTTGTGCTGAAGATTGAACCTGGGCCCTACGCAAGTGCTCTACCACTGACCTGTGCTTCCGGCCTGGGTTATAGAGTTTCGTTTGTTTAATAGTACCCCCCCCCCCATGATTTTCTCAGGAAAAAAACATTTTAACTTAGTTATGTAAAGGCATCTAGGAAAGAGTGTTTGTGATGCATTGGGGAGAGTTTGCTACTTTAGGGAAAATCTGTTATTTGGCCTTTAAAAGTGAGTGTTTGGTCTCTCTTGCCCTCCTGCTCTCCCTCTCTTACTCTCTTGCTCTTACCCTTTTCCCCCTTTGTCCCTTCTCTCCCCATCCCCTCCCCCCCTCCCCAGCCTGTCTTCATGTGCTCATGGCCAGTCTCTATTATTTGTATCTAATCAGCTCCTGGGAATGAGTAGCAGAGAGCCCCATAGGGGGAGGGAAACGCATGAGGACACAGTTGCAGGGCTGCTACTCTGATGCTAACTTTACATTGCTTATTCTTATATAGGTCTTGTGAATGTGAACTTTTAGAATAGATGTGGACATCATTTCCTTCTCTTTTAGCTCCTCCGCAGTGTTAGAGGGCTTTACAGAATTATCATACATTATCATCATCATACATTATCATCATCATAATTTACAAAGACTAGCTAATAAAACAGTGAAGTTCTCTGAGTAAGATAAGCTTGAAGAAATCTTCCCTTTATGGAGAAGAAATCTGTCTTTCTTGAGAGCTCGTTATGAGGTGATTCCTCTAGACTATGGTTAATTTCTCTGAGGGTGGGGAAGAAGCAGGGCTTATGTACTGCAGAAAGGCTTGCTGAATGTCTACTTCTGGTTATTCTCATAGCTCAACTGGGGACTGGGATCCAACATTCCTTTCCTAAAAACCAACCGTTGTTTTAAAAAAGGTGAGAGAAGTTGAAGGTTTAAAATTTAAAAACCCATCTTCTCAAGGACCCCGCTGTCTGAACATGTTCTGGTTCATGCCCAGCTTTCTCTTCATGGGCCTTTCCCTGCTCACTAAAGGAAACGGAGTGGGTTGGCATAGTATATAACTTCTAATTTATCCTGTAACTCATACTCCAGATATGGTCTGGTACCATTGGAGAGATGATTAAGATAGGTAATTTATTACAAAGTTAATATATTCAAGAGCCACAGTTCCTTTTGCATAGCAGCAGTAGGAACACAGGAGCAAGGTTAGTCTTAATCACATGCTGTGGACCGACACAGTACACTCTTCCAGAGCACCTATCCCTCCATATGGCTGAGTGAGAGCTGAGTGTGGTGGTGACACATTCTGGGCTTCTTTACCCTGGTCATCTAGTCCTCTTTGGATGTGGTGTGGAGTTTGCTGTGGATATAGACTCCCTCCCAGAACAGAGAGCAGCATTGGTGGCTGCAGAGGCCTTGCTGCGTCCTGTTCCGTACACCTAGTGGACAGAAGAAGGGACAGAGTGGGCCGTGCAGCTCTGCCTCGGTTGCCCCTTCTGAACACGGTTGCCTGGCCTCCCTAGTTGGTGCCTTCCAGTCTAGGTGTCTCTGGCTCCTTGATCTTTGATCTGGTTTGCTCAATGCCTTGGCATCCACCGTATCTCTGGTACTTCATGAACTGCATTGCTGCTCATTGCTCGTGACATTCTGAGGCTCATGGGTGGAGAGGATTGGTGCAGTTACAGGAAGGTTTGTATGGGACAGGAAGGACAGAGAGTCGATGGCTACAGGGATGTGTTGGATTGCCTACCCCTGTGAGGACAATATTGGCGGCTAAAGCACAAAAATGGGTTTTGTTCAGCTTGGGACAGCTTGGGATGTTTTAGATTCACATTGGTATACATAGCTGATACACTTCAGTAGAAACTATATTTTGAATTTTTGTCTTTTCTTCAGCTACAATAAGTGAGTACAATATTTTCTAACAAGGCTGGTCAGTGGCAGTGAGCCATAGCTCACTATGTCAAGCATTCATGCACACACGAGATTGAACACCCAGCACTCCATAGTGTGCTGGTTCCAGTTTACTGTAGGTTTATCGAGATGGAACTCCAACAGAATCCAAGTAGCGTATGTATTGTAAGATCCTGTTTCCTTGAATCTGGGAGCTAGTTAGCTTTGGATTTTCAAGGAGGAATTAATTAATAATCACTGTGTGTCTTCTACCTCAGAGCTACAGACAAGGAAAGTATACCAGAAATTAAAAAAGCAAATTATGTCTTTTTCTTACTTCCACATCCTCCTTCTGAAACCTATACCAACTGGTCTCAGTGCTAAAACACATGTTGATGAAGTCTAGACGGTCAGCATGAGCACCACAGGAAGTCGTTTTCTCATTTCTCTAGTTGATACAAGGCGTGGTCGAGGTGAGGACTTGGTTAGTTTCTTCTGAGGTTGCTTTTGGGCTTCCAGATGAGCAACACCTTCTCACTGTGTCCTCACATGGTCTGTCTTTGCTCTGTGTGGTGCACTTTGTGTGTGTGTGTGTGTGTGTGTGTGTGTGTGTGTGTTATGTATCCTTATCTGTTCCAAGGACACCAGTGAGATTGGATTAAGGATCATGCTCCGAATAAAGCTCTGCTTTGAAGCAGTAGAGATAGAGAGTTCAACAAATGAATATGGGAGGAGACAGTTTAGGTCAAACAGGTTTAAGTCAATGGCTACCACTTGGAGAAACCAACTGGCTTTTTACTTTCATTGTAGACTTTGATGATAGCATGTTTGTTAAGACCTCAACCCCTGATGAGTGGATCATACAAGGAGACTATTATGCCAAGCACCAGTGCTGGAAGGTAAGGAGCTGGGGCAGACATCAAGGGTGAGGGATGTCTGTGACTGCTGGCCTCGGCAGAACTCATGGGAAGGTCTCCCACTATCACACTGCTGACTAGGACACAGTGAGGATGGCAGTGATTCTGTCACTTCTGAGTTTGTCCTAATAGGAGAAGAGATCCCTGCCCCCTTCCCTCCCCAGTCAGTGAAGCCATGGATAGTTCTTCATTTCAGCCAATTGCTGGCACATACCGATAGGTAGGTAGAGTGTCATGGTCTGTCCCCTGCCATCCTATTTTTATTTCTTTGATTGATTTTTTGCAGCTCAACAAAACAGTCAGAGGCCCAGTCTTATTTCTTCCCTTTGTCTGTGCATCTTGCTAGAGTGTTCCCCTTGGTTTCTGCAAGTGGCTGCTGCAGCTGCATCCACACAGGGATGAAGGCAGGCACTTGCTTCTTTAGGATCCCAGTGGACTTGCTCATAGTTCTCCTGGTCAGTCCTAGGCCGCTTGTCCCCATCTCCGCGAAGTCATCTGGGCATACAGTCCTGCCTGACAGCTTCAGCCCTTTATGTAGAGCAGATTTTTTCTGTCTTGCAAGAACGGAAGGAGGATTCTGTGGGCAGCAACACCACTACACACAGAGCCCTAAAAGATCACACCTTCTGGATCTGCCTGCCTGGGCACCTGGGTGACTGGGTCCTCACGTCTGCAGATGAAAGCAGCTGTGCTGGGTTTCACAGATGGCGCTCTCGACTTCTGCACCCCATGTGTGGTATCCAGCTTCTCAAGTGTCACACAGAAGGATGCCCACGGGTTTGCTCCTATGACTAAGAGAAACTATGAGACTGGTTTCTCTGTGGGGCTCATTCTGTTGCCCTAGCAACCCTCATTATTGGATTCTGTAAAGTTAGGCCTGAGTGAAGGAGGAACTGGGCAGTGGTGAAGACCCTGGAACTGCAGTTCAGAACTGATTAAAGCCGTGCCCTGAGGTGTCTGCGTTCCACTGGGGCAGAGCGCTTTAAGTTTCCTGAGCCTCGATGCCTAGAAGAGTTTTGTCCTTGGAAATGACAGGGGAAATGGTTTACATGCACAGAAAAGAACATCTCTCTGGGTCTCTCAGCCACCTGTTACTGCATAACAAATACCTTATACCTGGACTGTGGCTCATCACCAGTAATGTGTGCTGCCCCGGCTCTAGGGCTGGCAGTTTGAACCAGCTGAGTAGCTTCTGGGCTCACCTGGAGAACTCGCATGTCTACACTTAACTCCCATTCAGTTGTGTTGCTCTGTTTCTGGTTATTGGCTGGTTCCTGGCTCTGATAATGGGGTTGGGGGGTTGTCACTGCATTCTTGGAAAACTTGTCCCTGATCCTTGAACAGGTCAGTTTGGGCTAGTTTACATCATACTAGGGTTCAAAGACGTGTGTCAGTCCTTGGAGGCCTGGTCTTAGAATTAGCTCTGTACCCCATCTGCTGAATTCCCATTGGACACAATAAGTTGATAAGTCACAGCCTACACTGAAGGACAAGGAGACAGGCAGACTCATGACTGCAGGAGTAGAAGGAGCAGAGGTATAGTCAGAGGAGTGTGGCAGAGGTCAGAGTTGTGAGGGCGCTGTGGTATGAGGTGAAGAAATAACCATGCTGTTACAGATTTGGCATGCATGGAAAGTCATTTCTAAATATGTAATATTTAGCCTTAGAAATTGCTAGCCAGAAATTGATAGAAGTACTGAACATTTGGCTGCTGTAAAACAAAATATTTTTTGTCAGGGTGGAGGGAGGCAGCAGGGAGGGAATGGCAAGACAAGATGGGCAGCAGCAGCAGCTTGGGCATGAGCTGTAATACGAAGTCTCACCTTTACTTCCTTTCAGAACATCATTGATGTTACCCATATGTGTTGTCCATGGGATTCCAATTATTTATCCCTTTAAAAATACCTTTTGAATGTTTGAATCTAAAATTTTTTTAGGGGAGCCGGCACAGATGAGAATATTATAAAAAGCCTTCTCCTCGCCTGACTTTATTTTGACCCTGCTAAAGGACTTCAGGACTCAGGTGGCTTATTGAGTTTTTGGCTGCATGTCAATGAGTGTGTCAGAACCACCGTGCAAGATCATTCATCCGACAGATACTTGTTGAGCTATGGGCCAGACAGTCTATTTAGATCCTAGGAACATGATGGTGAGCAACAGTGGACTATAGACAAGCACAGTGCAGTATCGCAGGTGTCATGGAGGAGGACCAGGGTCCCCAGGTGTGTTCTGGACACGGGAGGTCAGGGAAGCCTTCTTTGAGGAAGGGGGTCTTGGGACTATAGAATAAATAGAACTAGGCAGAAAGGAAGTGGGAGCATTTCAGCTAGAACAGTGCATGCAAAGGCCCTAGCTGGGAAGGAGGGTGGTGCAGGCCCCAGACCCGTGGTCCTGGAATGACAGAGGAAAGAGCATGAGTGGGAGAGGTCGCTCAGTCTGAGTCACCAGAAAGCATCACCAGTGCCCCCTGCATTAACATTGCTACCTAATGCCGGGTGCAGTGTGAGCCTGCTGCTTCTCTGGCTCATGCTTTGAGACAGTGAGGCGCCCCTGTTTCAGGACAGCTTTCTGCTGACCAGGATTTGAATTATGCTTGGAGACCCTTTGGCACCCTTTTGCACATCTCATAGTCAGAGGTTTGTAAACAGATCTGCATGCTCCCAGGATCTGGATGTGTTCTGATGCTCTCTCTACCGTATCTCTACAACATCACGTCTACTAGCACACTACTGATGTCTGCTAGCACGCAGGTGCCACTGGAGTTAGCAACTATGTCAAAGCCCAGAAAAGCCACTGGGGGACTTCGGACCCATTGCTCCGTGGCTCTGACTGAGGTTGCTACTACATACAGTGAGGACGGTCCGCCCTGTGTGTGGCTCTTGGAAGATTAAACAGTTGGTGTCATGGTGGCCTATAGATATATGTTGTATTCACCTTTTTGTGGCCACTGGCTATTTCCTAATGAAACCTGTGGGCTGTGTTAGCTGGTCCCACCCAGCTCTGTCTTTGGAGACACCGCTCTTTAATTACCTACACCTTCCTGTTCTTCCCTGTCAGACTGGGCTGGGCCAGACACAGAGCTCTGTCCATAGGAACACAATGCATGCGTTAATTCTTGTTCTATTAACTCTGTTACCTTGCTGGGAATCAAACCTTTGACTTATTCTAGGTTGCAGCTAAATGTTACCAGAAAGGAGATGCATTTGAGAAGGAGAAGTTGGCCCTGGCCCACTACACTGCCCTAAATATGAAATCCAAGAAATTCAGCCCCAAGTAAGTGCCTCAGGATCAGTTGAGACGCGCTGTGATGAGAGCAGCAGGTTGAATATGCCAGCCGCATTTCATGGCAATGCTGGGTTCTTTTCCCCAGGGAGAAGGAGCTGCAGTATTTGGAACTGGCGAAGACTTACTTGGAGTGCAATGAACCAAAGCTATCTCTTAAGTGTTTGAGCTACGCCAAGGAGTTCCAGCTCTCTGCCCAGTTGTGTGAGAGGCTGGGAAAGGTATGGTCTCACCCAAGGCCACTGCTTGAAGAATGGGGCTTCATCTGGGCAAATGTGGGTGGTGTTCAGCCTCTGCTTGTGTCAGGAAGAGGCTCTAATTTTTTTTCTTTTTTTCTTTTTTTTATTAACTTGAGTATTTCTTATATACATTTCGAGTGTTATTCCCTTTCCCGGTATCCGGGCAAACATCCCCCTCCCCCCTCCCCTTCCTTATGGGTGTTCCCCTCCCAACCCTCCCCCCATTGCCGCCCTCCCCCCACCAGTCTAGTTCACTGGGGGTTCAGTCTTAGCAGGACCCAGGGCTTCCCCTTCCACTGGTGCTCTTACTAGGATATTCATTGCTACCTATGAGGTCAGAGTCCAGGGTCAGTCCATGGATAGTCTTTAGGTAGTGGCTTAGTCCCTGGAAGCTCTGGTTGCTTGGCATTGTTGTACATATGGGGTCTCGAGCCCCTTCAAGCTCTTCCAGTTCTTTTTCTGATTCCTTCAACGGGGGTCCTATTCTCAGTTCAGTGGTTTGCTGCTGGCATTCGCCTCTGTATTTGCTGTATTCTGGCTGTGTCTCTCAGGAGCAATCTACATCCGGCTCCTGTCGGTCTGCACTTCTTTGCTTCATCCATCTTGTCTAATTGGGTGGCTGTATATGTATGGGCCACATGTGGGGCAGGCTCTGAATGGGTGTTCCTTCAGTCTCTGTTTTAATCTTTGCCTCTCTCTTCCCTGCCAAGGGTATTCTTGTTCCCCTTTTAAAGAAGGAGTGAGAGGCTCTAATTCTTGAAGGAAGGAGAGACTGGCCCTGTGATCTGTGATTGTTCTTTCTCCACTTGTTCATGAGAGAGAGAGAGTGTGTGTGTCTGTGTTCATCCACATCTGTGTTACTATTTAAGGCCTGAAGTCAGCCACAGAGAGGCCGAGTTGCAGACCCAAGCCAGATGGACGTTAGAATATTTTTGCTTTCTCTTTCCATATGTTCATAGTCTGGAGTCAGCTTGAGTAAGTAGCCTGGTGTTTACATGGAGTTTTCGTGCGTGTTTCTAGTAATTATCTAGATCATCACTGTCTAATTCAACAGCCATGTGCAGTTACTTGATGTAAAATTAATTAAGAGGAAATCAAGTTAAAAGTTTGACCCTCCTTGTCACTAGCCTCGTGTGAATGATCATCATTACAAAATAGAATCATTGCTCAGAGTTCTGTTGGGCAGAGCTAGTCTGAACATGGCTTCTCAGTGGTTGGCAAGCTGGCAGTGGGCCACAACTGGCTGCTTGTTTGTGGCAGGATTAAAACAGGGAAATAAAATAAGCAGTTAGAAATTGTTCACAGCTACATCACACTGCTGTGACTCCAGGTGGCAGTCATATTCTCTCAGCAGTTCCTTTGTTTCCTTTGCCATCGGTGTTCATGTGTATGCGTGTGTGTGCGCATGTGTGTATGTGTGTGTATGTATGTGTGTGCATGTGTGTATGTGTGTGCATGTATTGTGTATGTGTATGTCTAGGTGTGTGTGTGCATGTGCGTATGTGTGTGTGGGCATGCATGTGTGTATGTGTGTTTATGTCTGTGTATGTGTATGTATGTCTGTGTGTATGTATGTGTGTGTTTGTGTGCATGTGTGTATGTGTATGTCTACGTGTGTGTGCATGTGTGTATGTGTGTGTATGTTTGTATGTGTATATGTCTTTGTGTGTGTGTGTGTGTGTGTGTGTGTGTGTGTGTGTGTGTGTGCCCAGTTGATGTTGGGAATCATCTGCCATTTCTCTTTCACCTTCAGTCATTGAGGCAAGGTCAGTGAATCAAACCCAGAGCTCACTGATATGGCCAGTCTTGCCAGCTAGCTTGCTTTGGGGAATTCCCTATCTTTACTTTCTGACCACTCCTCTCACCAGGCGTTTAACTGGGTTCTGGTGATCAGAACTCTAGTCCTCTGGCTTGCAGAAATACTTTAACCACTGAGCCACCTCCCTACCCCAGCCATTCCTTGTCAGTATATCAGTTGTGGAGTAAGAATTTAAAACAGTCTGGGAGTTGGAAAAACTGTGGTAGAAGCATGGGGCTGTGAGCTGTTGTGTCATCTGCCGATTTCCTACCCTTCATTTGGAACTCAGGTTTTTGTGTCTGTGTGAAGTCAAAGTAGGGGATGGGGAATGAGACCTACTAGAAGTGGAAAGTGTGGGCCCCAGGTCAGTGTCTGGGAAGGGGATCAGGCCCTCCCAGTGCTGCTCCATGTTTGTTGTGGGATATGACTTGCAAGGGAGATGAGGGTGGGGCTGGGGTAGAATAGCATTACTGGGAACAGACATCCCACGGTCTAGGAATTGAGATGCTTTGCAAGTTCTTTAGAGTCTGCCCTGCTGTCTTCGGTGCTACCGTCTTGAGCCCTAATAAGCGACTATGAGATACAGGTTTTGCCCATTGCTTCCTCCCCCCTCCCTTTGCCTCCCAGTCTCTGCCATGGGAAGGAGCAGGTTATACCCTTGTCTCTTAACTTGGCTTCCGCCTCACATTCTCACCCTGCTAAAGGTTAGACAGTGGTGTCTTTTGTACACATGTGTTCTAAGTTGGTTTAAGTGCCACCTTGTTCTGTGCTTTTGCCCTCCCACCATTTCTCTTGTGCTAAGCTCTGGCTGTGTCTCCACCACAGTGACATTTCAGAGTGAGCTCTCCATGTGTCACTACCCCAGTTCTCCAGTGATGAAAGTCCAGGCTGCTCACCAATGCCTGGTGGCCCCATGCAACACTGGTGAAGCATGACTCAGTCTTGCTGGAGCCATTTGTGATGTGTTGCTATGAGTGCCTCTCTACCTGTGGTCTTCTGATACTATTACCTCATGTTCCTAGGTATGAGCACCTCGATTCCAGAAAAGCCATGTCACTTTGTGTGTAAAGATTCTGTGTTCCCTGCATCCTTGGACATAGTAAACAGAGTCTAGCATTTGCAAGCTCATAGGTGCAGCTCACTGGGATGTGTGCTCCTCTGAGGTGCAGCTCACTGGGATGTGTGCTCTTCTGATTGTCACTGAAGCTGAAGATGTTCACGTCAGCTGTTCACATCCCCACTGTAAATGGCAGTTAGAGCCCATGTTCTTAAAAATTATGAATTTTAAAAAGTCTTTATAGTTACAGGAATTCTTTTTATGTTCTAGATTTGCAATTCTCATATGGTAGCTTCTAGTCAGATGTGGCTACTTAAGATTAGTTAAAATTAAATACAGTTTAAAATTCAGTTTTGGGGTTGGGGATTTAGCTCAGTGGTAGAACACTTGCCTAGCAAGTGCAAGGCCCTGGGTTTGGTCCCCAGCTCCGAAAAAAAGAAAAAAGAAAAAAAATACAGTTTAAAATTCGGTTTTTAGGTCACAGTACTCCATATATGGAGGTTTCTACTCAGATTTAGCTAGTGGCCAGCAATTGGGTCCCACAATAGTGAGATGCGTCTGTTTTCATAGTGAGTTGTTGGACGGTGATGTTCCCAGTGCTATGGTTGCTTGTCTCCCTTGCCTCCTCACCCCTCCTCCTTTTGTCTCCATTTCCAATGCTGGGAATTGAACCCAGGGCCTCGTATGAATCGCAAGTGTTCTACCACTGAGCTATAGTCTAAGCCCTTAAAATTACTTTTTTTTAGCTTTTTTCATGAGACCTTTGATGAATAGATTTGAAGTCATAAAATTGATTAACTTCCCTAAAGATTTGTATCTTTAGGTTTGATGGAAACTTTTTTACTTACACAGATACTCCCAGACATTTTTCTTCAATGGTTTTCATATCTAAACCTTTAGGCTTTTTTTATGTTTATGAGTGTTTTGCTTGCATGTATGCATGTTTACTACAAGTGTGCATTGCTTGAGAAGGCTGGAAGAGGACATTGGATTCCTTGGGTCTGGAGGTAAAGGTGGTTGTGAGCTGCCATGTAGGTGCTGGGAGTTGAACTTGTAAGACAAGCCAGGGCTGTTAACTGCTGAGCCATCTCTCTAGCTCCTGTATTTACATCTGTAGTCCACCTGCACTTCATCTTTGTATAAGATATAAGATTGGGATTAGCTTGTTCCCTTTATTTTGAAAGGAATTTGTTTTTATATTATTTATAGTATGTGGTTTTAACTAGATTCTAAGAAATAGACAAATAATCACATTGATTATTTATGTATTACTATTTTTAAGATTAAAAAATTAGAATGCTTTAAATAAAAGTAACGTTTTACTGTTCTAGATAAGAGACGCTGCCTATTTCTATAAGCGAAGCCAGTGCTTCAAAGATGCTTTCCGATGCTTTGAGCAGATTCAGGAGTTTGATCTCGCACTCAGAATGTACTGCCAAGAGGAGCTTTTTGAGGAAGCTGCTATTGCAGTGGAAAAGTAGGTGGTTTTCTCCTTTTGCATCTGTGTGCCTTCTTCTCCCTCCTCTCAGGGAATGGCTTATCTTGGAAGTTACGCTGCTGATTCTGAAGTGGCCTGACAGGTCATTTTCCCTCAGTTGAGAGGATGCTTCAGTGCAGTCTCAGAGTCCTTGAGAGTGGACGCTGCCTCTCAGCCTCTTGTTAAGCTTTGACCATTATCACAAAGATGGCTGTGGATGAAAAGTGTGTCTCTGTGTTTATAATAGAATACACTGACTGACTCTAGTCAGTGGAGTGCAAGGGCCCCTTAGAGCTTTATCTGTGTAACATGATTGCAGTCACATACACACCTAGCAAAAGAGAAGAATTGCAAGCTAGATAAAAACAAAGACTGCTGCAGCCACCATTATGTCCTTTTTCAGAATTGCAGTCATGTTCACCAAAGCTGACTACCCAGAGTAATTGTTATTTTTTGGTTTTGCAGTATGCATACATTTTGCTTGGACAGGAAGCATTAAAAGAAATGTTTGAGTGGCAGACAGGATTAGGTCTTTTCTCCAGTATCTGGCTCATGGGGGCCTTATTTAAAGTGCTTTGTATTGACTTAGAAGGGAAGGGCTTTTCCTACTTTGGTGACAAGTTGACATGTGTGTCTTTACAGATATGAAGAAATGTTAAAGAACAAGACCTTTCCTGTTCCCAAGCTCTCCTACTCTGCCAGCCAGTTTTACTTGGAAGCTGCTGCAAAGTACCTGAGTGCAAATAAAAGCAAGGAAATGATGGCCGTTCTTTCCAAGCTTGATGTAGAAGACCAGCTGGTGTTCCTCAAGTCCCGGAAACGCCTCGCAGAAGCGGCAGAATTGCTCAACAGGGAGGGCCGGAAGGAAGAGGCTGCGCTATTGATGAAGCAACATGGCTGCCTCCTGGAGGCTGCTAGGCTCACTGCCAACAAGGACTTCCAGGCCTCATGTCTCCTGGGGGTTGCCCGCCTCAACGTGGCCAGGGATTCTGACGTAGAACATACAAAGGCTATTCTGCGAGAAGTGCTTGACCTCTGCTATCAAACCGGCCATCTGGCCGGCATCGCAGAGGCCCAGTTCCTGCAAGGGATTATCTTGAGAGACTTTCAGAAGCTTAGAGATGCCTTCATCAAGTTTGACATGCTCAACCACTCAGCCGGAATGGTAGAAGCTCTCTATGAAGCAGCCAGCCAGTGTGAGTCTGAGAGTCAGAAGGTTCTGGCCCTGGCTCCAGGAGGCTTGGAAGTCCTTCTCAATCTGGTCAGGGCCCTTAAAAACGTGACCAACAATGCTGAAAAGGAAATGGTCAAATCTTGCTTTGAGTTTTTTGGAATTTTTCAGGTGGATGCCAAGTATTGCCAGATAGCCCAGAATGACCCTGGGCCCATATTAAGAATAATTTTAGACCTGGATTTGACCTTGAGTGAGAAGAAAACAAAGGATCATTTTTTAGTACTAACTGATCAAGTGAAATTAGCCCTGAACAAACACCTTTTGGGCAGACTGTGTCAGATCACACAGATCCTTCTCGGGAAGACCTACCCAGGGATCTGCATGAGGTTTATTGTGGGTTTGAAATGTGAGGACGAGCACTGTGAAGATTTCCACAGGCCCCTCAGGCGCTGTGAAGCCAAGTGCATGGTTCAGTCAAAAATGCACCTGGTTGCAATCAACGGTTTGCTTCTGGAAGCCAAGAAAGTGTTCCCTAATGTCTTAGCTGAAGAACTTGAAGAAATAGATTATATTTTGTCTCCAGATACATATGGCCTTTGCAAATCCTTCCTCAACCTCCTCTTTCCTAGGCATTTCCACCAGAGAGTGCTGTCGGAAAACCCCATGGCCTGCAAAGAAATCCTCAAGGCAAATTACAAGTTCTTTCGCTCCTACCGGTTTGCCCTAAAAGAGTACATCCACGACCTGTTTCAAAAGGAAAGTGCGCACAGCCGCAGGGAGTCCACAGACCTGTGGCTGAGTGCCATGCAGGCTTTCCTCCTGTCCTCCAGCTACCCAGACGAGTTTGAGAAGCTGCTTCACCAGGAGGAAGACAGTTACAACCGGGAGCTGAAAGTGCTTGAGTCTGACAGAGAGGACAGAGGCAGGGGTAGAGGCAGCAGGATGAAAGGCATAGAAGGGAAGTTTGGCATGTTGGTGCCCAACAGGGAAGACGAGAATGTGGAGAGGTCCTACCTGTGCTTCATCCGGCTGCTAGAGAGTTCCATGGACCAGCTCTATGTGCACAGGAACCCTGAAGACTACAAGAGGCTCTTCTTCCGCTTCATGAATGTCCTCATCAAGAGGTGCAAAGCGCCGCTGGTCCCCAGTATCATCAACACGGTGGTGCTGCTGGAGCTGCAGTTTGTCCACTGTGGGGCGGTGCTGGCCCGCCTCTGGAAGAACGCTGTCCTGTGCCTCCCCAAGAGTTACATTGCACTCCTGCACTTCTGGGAGTTTCTGTCCAGCAAGAAGGACAGGGAATCTGGGGATGTGTTCTCCATCATCCAAGAGTACAAGCCAAAAGATGTGACCAGAGCCGTCCGGGACTTCCGGTTTCACCTGTCCTACCTCGTCAAGGTGCTGTGTGGCTATGAGAATATGAACTTCAATGTCCTGCTTGACTCTTTCAGTGAAATAGACTATGTGATATCGGGAGAGGCAGAACGGACCCTGGTCTTGTGTTTGGTGATGCTGGTGAATGCTGAGGAAGTCCTGCATCCCTTCTGCAAGCCACTTCTGTTCCGCCACTTCCGGGAGATCCAGAAGAGGCTGCAGCTGATGAGCATGGACTGGCCAGGCCAGGTGCCCAAGAGGCTGCAGAAGGTGGTGCAGCGGGTGCTGATGGCTGTCAGTGTGAAGTCTGTGGCTGAGGCACTGCAGGACCTGCTCTTTGAACGAGATGAAGAGTACCTGGTGGACTGCCACTGGCGGTGGGACAGTGTGCATGCCAAAGGCACTGTGGTCCGTGGCCTCTGTCATGAGGAGGTCAGGCTGAACCGCCTGCTCTGTACGGGCCCCATGGACCAGTTTGCTGACTCGGACTGGGATTTTGGTGAAGATGAGACTCATGAATTAGATGAGCTGGCCCTGGAAGACCGAGATAATTTCCTGGCCGCCATCCTTTCCCAGAAGCAGCGAAAGGCCTTGATCCAGCGCAAGCTGCGCACAGCCTGCCTAGTGGTGTCTCTGTGCATCAGCTGGAGGAGGTGGATCCAGACAGAGCACAGCAGGGAGGAGGATAGGGAGCTCAGGCCTGGGAACTTCAAAAGGGCCGATGTGGACAGGACCCAGTGCGACCTGTGTGGAGTGAAGTTTGCCCGCAGCCCCGAAAGCTATTTTAGTGCTGGCAAAGCATTTGAGGGAGCAGCCACAGAGGCTGTGATCATTTCCAGGGCTGAACTGGAAGGGAGGGAATGCCGAGAGAGAGTCAGTGAGTCTTATGAGCAGCACATTCGCCTGGAAGGCCACCGAAGGCAGCAAGCGGCCTACCAGAAATACCTGGATTTTTTCCATGAAAAGGTAGACCCGATCATTGAAGAAGGCAAAGTGGTGGTGCAGGACGTTGAGCAGAGCGTCTGGATCCGGAGTCACCTGGGCTCCAAGGAGCAGAGCCACATGCTGCAGAGGAAGGTGCAGGAGCACATCAGGAAGGTTTCAGATCTGGTGGAGGAGCTCTACAGGCGGAAGGCCTGGGCTGAAGGTGAGAGCCGGAGCCTGAACCGGAGTTGCCCAGTTGTAGCTGACTCAGGGGGGATGGGACGCTAGTGTCAGCAGAAAGACTAGAACAGGCTGCTTTCAGACTCCAGCAAAATCTCACTGAGACCATCACCAGTTAAATGTTTGTGACTGTTGTAAGGGACGATGGTTTCTCTGGGTGCTCCAGAAGAGAACTGGTGTGTTAGCGAATGCTGTGGAGAAGATACAGGTAGAATGTTAAAGTTGTGAGGAAACTCTGAGGCGCCCCTTTGCTCTCCATGCACTGATTTCCTAGAGCACTGACAAGGCGCTGAGCCCTAGGGAGAAGTGAGCTCTCTTCTTAGGGTGGCCCTGACTCACGTTTAGTGTGAGCCTTTGATAGTAAGGGCTCTTCTCATCTGCTCGTACAGTCAGGTTTCCCTCCTGCTTCTTTATTGACTGTTTCTTACCAGCATTGTAAATTAAGCACAAAGTTAACAAAATTACATTGAAAAAATTGTGTAATTCAAACACTTTCTCCAGGTTTGGGCTTGATGATCTTTTGAATACAAGTTTCCCAGAAAGGTTTGCTTTGGTAATTGGCAGACCCACAGCTGTGGCACTGGGCTCTCATTTAAAGTACCCTGTGCTTGTGGTGGCAGAAGGCAGCTTTGGGATGTGAGGATCTTGGCCTAGTGCTTGATGTTCTAATGCCTGAAGCCATCTCTTTGTTAAGAGAGTTTGTCATTTGGTTTCTTTAGCAGAGGAAGTGATGACTCGGCAGGTCAAAATTCTGACCCTGTCAGTCAAGAACGCACAAGAGTGGCTGAAGAAGACAGAGCTCCGCTTAAAAGATGAAGGTAAGGCCTGCTCTCCTAGGACAGGTGATACCCTGGCTCCTGTGAGTCTTAGCACTACTGGCTTCCAGGCCAGTGTCCGGTGGGTTTGCCACTGATGTCAGGTCTCTCTGCCAGACTGTTAGTGGTAGAGTTTCTGTCAGATGAAGGACATTATTCTGGGCTTGTGGTAGTTGCTTATGAAATGATCATAGATGTGCAGACTCAGCACAGCAACTCCCAAGGATAGGACTCAACAGAAAGTTCCATTCTCTACAACCCTGGCAAAAAGCTTCATTTCTTTAACTTAAAACAATGATTCCAGAGAAACCAGGTTTAGCAGGATGTTAAGCTCTGGTGGACAGGAAGCTGACATTTTCACTTGTGTTTGCTGTTTTGCTTCCTAACTAGGTACTGTTCAGGACGAAGAGTATGAAAACGAAGTGGAAGACTTTGGTGAGCTCTGCCCTAGAAGGCGTGCCCGGAAATGTGGAAAACAGAGAAAGTACTAACATGTTTTCATACATCTATTGCCTCCTAACCTTCGTTCCATCCTGTCCTAAGGTTCTGAATGCTGGGGCGGAAGAGAAGTACAATGTGAATTAGTCCATGGTTGCTACTGCCCAGTTAGGGACCGTGTAGGCACCTCTAGTTTTCCAAGTTGAGATCTAACAGTAACACTGCTCCCCCAGGTACCGCACGTCTCCAGTTGTGGGGGAGGCAGGTGGAAGGAGTGCTGGGATGTCTCTGTCTCAAGCCAGGCTCCCTGGCTCGTCAGCCTTGCCACAGGGGAGTAGGCATTTAAGATTGACACACCACATCTTGGAGTGAGTGCCCCTGCTCCAAGTCTAGGAGATCCCTCTGTGGATCCCGATCCTACTTCTGTAAAACAGCAAGCAGAACCAAGGCAGTCTATGCCCAGAGTACTTTTGGGCCTTGCCATAAGCAACCCCTGAGCCCAGGCTACCTTTTGGTTGTCTGAGTGGCTACTGTGTATATTTTCTTTCTTTTCTTTTTTCTTTTTTTTTCTTTTTCTTTTTTTTGGAGCTGGGGACCGAACCCAGGGCCTTGCACTTGCTAGGCAAGCGCTCTACCACTGAGCTAAATCCCCAACCCCTATATTTTCTTTCTTTCTTTCTCTCTCTCTCTCTCTCTCTCTCTCTCTCTCTCTCTCTTTTTTTTTTTTTTGGTGATCATTCTCAGCTACCTGTGCAGTCAGGGTTAGACCACCTCCGAATGTAGTCAAGCGCCTGCCTAGCAGTCTTTGACATCTTTCCATTCAAGGAACATTGGAAGGTATTTCCTGCCCACTCCAAAGTGGTCTTGCCTTTGCCTTGGCTATTGTGTAGACGATATGCAAAGCACCTTGCATATGCCTTGCACACGCGTGGTTCTTGGGTTTCCCTGGCACATTTCACACCTATGCTCCAGTTGACTGCTCACCGGGCTCTTCAGCTGGGGAACAATGGACAGAAGAACTTCTAATGAGAGTTCTGTGGATCACTGCCATGTGGCCTGTAGGCCCTGCCAGAGGGGCTGCATGAGGCCTGCATTCCCCTCCACCCACTGCCACCCACTGCCAGCCACTGTCAGCCTGGCCTCATTTGGGAAGCCTCCCTGCCTCTCTGATGGTCACTGCCTGCCCCTTCCTTCCCCACTCAGCCCAGGCTCAGGCCAGTCTCTGGAGGCTTTGTCTCACCACAGAACCAGCTTTCCTCCCATGTTGCTGCTGCTTTTGCTACTCACCATTACCCTCCATTGTCTTTCTAAGAAAAGTTTTGTAATTTTTATTAAGTTATGTTTCTCATTTTTATTCCAGATTTTTTTTATAAACTTGCCAGAAAAAATCTAATCAAATACTGCTGTATTATCTTGTTTTTTTATAAAGTTAGAGCATCTCTCTTACCTGTTGTTGTCTCTTTTGTCTGTTTAAAATTTCCACGGAGAGCAAGTATGGGATGGTGGTGTTGGCTCTTTCTGGGCTGCTGGCTGATGCTGTCTTCTTGTACCTGCTAAGATTAAGACATTCAAGGTCAGAGAAACACGGCTGAGTGCGGGCACTCACGCTTAGGTGTGTTGCCGTCTGGTTGCTTCTGTCCAATAGGTTTGGGCTGCATGGACTCTGTCAGTGCTGTTCCCAGGGCTTCTCCCTAGCGATGAGCTTGGACTTAGGAGGTGGGCAACCTACACTCAGATTCCTTTCCTGCCCACAGTGAGCATAATCTGAGATAAGCGAGATCTGCTCAACACGGTGTTCAGGTGCCCTACCTTCCTTAGCCTCAGGACATGGTAGAGCCCTAGGGCCAGGAGAGAGCACTGGTGATAGAGAGGCATCGTGCCCGGGGTGACAGCAGAATTTGTGTACTGCATTTGGGGTTCAGTTTCCTCTTGGAGAAATTGACAGAAGGCCCCTTCTTAGTTGATGGAGTTGGACTGTGTGCAGTAAGGTTCGGATGCCTTCAAGTCTTGGTGCTGTGATGTCTCTGGTCATTTACGTGAAGCAGAAGGGCATCTGAGCTGGAGAAGGCCGTGTTCCATCCTGGGCTTCAGGATATAGAGTTTCAGCATTGGGACAGATAATCTCACTGCTTTCTCTGCTTGCAGCTTCTAGTAGGCACCTTGGGCCCTTCCTCCACTTCTCCACAGCCTCTGAAGTCCTGAGAAGGGAGTGGAAATCAACGGGAGGGTCAGGAATGCCAACAGTGAACTGACCTCAAGAGCCTAGTCCTGTGGCAAGAGCTTTGCTGTTCCAGGCCTGCTGGGAAGAACAGGATGTGGGTGTATATGAAGGTCACGAGTCCATTGTGTGTCCAAAGAAGCCGCGTGGAGGGCACAGGATTCAGCATGCAACAGTAGTCCTGAGGATGGTTTACGTTCAAAGGCAACCCAAGCATGGCCTGTAGCAGGGAAGGCTGGAGCAGCAAAGCTAGGGCTACCCAGAGCAAGTCACTCAGGTGTACCTGGCTCTTCAGCAAGGACAGAAAATGCCCTTCCCAAACCACTGGGCATCAGCTTCCCAAGTTCAAAATGAGCCCCAGGCTTGCCAGCACCCTGGTCTAGAGTGACTGCTGCACGACATGTGCATGTGCATAGTAAGCTCACAGCTTACTATGCGACAGCTTACGATGCACTTGCTATCAGTGTCCAAAGAGAAAACATTCACCTTCACAGGTCCTGACTGTCACCAGGTCCCCCACTGGTGGCCAGAGCGCAGCAGCTGTCAGTTTCTCCACTGTGACAGAGTAAGCTTTATTGGGCCACTGTAGTGACCGCTGCTGGGTGGGCATGCAGACTAGGGCCCATGAAAGGGACAAGACCAGAGGTAAATAGGATTTACCCTCCTCCCCCAGCCAGAAAGGGCCTTCAAGCCAAACAGCAGGGTTACCCCTGTGGCCTAGGGGATGGTCCTAGCTTCCCACTTGTACAATCTTAACAAAGTCACTTCTATATTTCCCATAAATTCTTCTATGAAGCTTTCCATTTTATTCTTAAAATGGTTTTGGCCATGAGCTTCCTGTGTTTCCGGCTAATAGCACTGAGTCTCTTATAATCCTGGAGTTTAATGGCCTAATAATAGGGTACTTAACGTGCATCTTCCTTGTGCAGGAAATGTCTCTTTTACTTACTCTGACTAAGATCCCATTCTGTGCCCTGTTCGCCTTGTGGAAATTCAACACAAGCCATTATTGAGAAGCCCCTGCTTCCCTGAAGTCTCTAAGGATTAGGGGGCTTCTGTGATATGGGAGACATTGTATGTACCACTGGTCACATACAATATGACAGTATGTCACATCTGCCCTTGACACACAGCCTCTCTGAGTGGCACAGTCTGGGGGACAATAGGTGACTCTTCTTTTTTGGAGCTGAGCATGTGTGAGGCTGGAGCCCTGGGGCATGCGTTCTGGTCTCTGTGGCTGAACCATCTTGACCCATTCTTGGGGTTTTCTCATACCCGTTGCCTTGCTGTGAACACAAGCACAGGTCTCTGCTGGCCACAACACACCCTGGCACCTTCTTTGCCCCTGAACAGAGGACTAAGACCTAGCTAGTTTCCTGGGGTGGGGGAGGAGGGATAGAATAGACCCAAATAGACAGATGAAGAGTTGAGGGATGAATAGACCTCCAAGGATGGTCCCTCTCCCTCCTCACTCTATCTCTGGATGTGTGAACTACTTTGCTCACCTACAGATGGGGTCTATTCCCCCTCAACTAGGATTTAATTTTAGCCAAGACAGCAGTGGCAACAGTGTGCCAACACTACTCTTGCTTGTGAAGGCCTGACAGCTTTGCGGTCACTCAGCCACCAACCACGGGAAGACTCAGTTTCTTGAGACCCATGCTGCGAGGGACCCAGGCTAGTGTGGGGAGAGCCTTGTGGAAGCCAAGCGGAGTCCCACACGTCTTCATCTGAGTGAAGAGCTCTCTGTGTTTCAGTCTGGTATCTACTGAGAGCATCTGGGTCAGTGCCCTTGGCTGATTCGAACAGAGAAGAACCAGCTCAGACTTGCCCCCCCCCCCACTCCACTCCCAACCCCACGGCCAAATCATAGAATTAACCACTCCTGGCTTAAATCACCCAGTTTAGGGAAGTTCAGTTATACAGAAATGGGGAACTGAAGTGAAGACCTGTTGCATGTGAGGAATGTCATTCTTCCAACTCCAAACCTTAGAGTCACTCAAATCCAGAGTGACACCTGGTTTTTTTATATGTAAAGTAAGGGGTGCCTGAAGCTGAGGCAGGAGGTTAGCAGAACAGAGCTTTCAACTGGAGCCTATATGCTCAGCCCTCTGTTAAATGGAAAGTTTCACCTACACTTTCCTGGCCTGGTGGGGACAGCTACATCTTAGTGCCTAAGGCCCCAGGAATGAGGGTACCCAAAACTCTCCCCTGGAGTCAAGCATTCGACTTTCATTATCTTGGTGATTGGCAACCAGCTGGCTACGCAAGCTGAGACGCGGTTGGCCGGCATCTTGAAATGGGGGTGAGCCCCTCTGACCATTGTCACTGGCCCTTCCACTCCACTCTGGAGATCGGGTTCCTCAGGGCCGCTGACAGCCAATACAAGGCTAATCTCTGTGGAAGCTTGGGTAACAATACAGATGGAGGCTGAATGTGGTAATGCATGCCTGCAATCTCAGCCCATGGCAGTCACAGGCAGGAGAATGGCCACAAGTTCAAGGCCAGCCTGATGTACATAGTAAGCCCCAGTCCATCCAGGATCACATAGATCATGTCCCCCAAATCTTTAAAAACAAACAGAGGAAGGCTTCCTACACCCACCGCCCTCTTCCTGTTCTACTTCACCCTATTTATGGAAGGCTCCCTTCTGTGTATGGGCACTGCAGTCGTCGTGCATCCAAACCCATTTGCTGGCTGTATGTTTGTTCTCTTTGCCAAACGGCCAGACTTGCTGCCTTCTCTCATCTGAAATCCAGGACATGGGGAAGAGACTCAAGGCTATGCAGGCAGGGGCAGCTGGAGACTAGAATGTACCTGGTGTCTTAGTGCTTCTATTGCTGTAATAAATGCCATGACCAAAACCAACTTGGAGGAGGAAGGCATTTGTTTCACCTTAGAATTCTCAGGCTATACCGCATCACGGAGAGGAGTAAAGGCAGGGACCTGGAGGCAGGAACTGAAGCAGAAGCCATGGTGGAGTGTTGCTTCCTGGCTCTGAGCCTGTGGCTTGTTCAACCTGTTCTCTTATACCCTCCAGGACCACCTGCCCGGGGTGACACCATCCACAGTGAGCTGAGCCCACCACACCACTCATAATCAAGAAGAGGTACTATAGACTTGCCCATAACTCATAAAGACTTGTTTTCTCCCAGTTAGGAGTTCCTCTTCCCAAATGACTTGCTGTATCAAGTAAAAATTAAACTACAGGAGGTGCCTACGGCAACTTGATGTACCATGGCTGGTTGATACCTATGGAAGGCTTGCCCTTTTCTGAAGAGAAACAGAGGAGAGGATTGGTGTTTATGTGGAGGGGGAAGGGTATGGTGTGGGGAGGAGAGGAGGGAGGGGAAACTGAGTTTGAGATGTAAAATAAATTAAAAACAAAAAGCAACACAAGCCAGCAAAATAGGAGTGTATAACCTCTTTGCAGATTTTGGGCACAGTCTTCAGTAGAAGCATGGTAGTATTCCTTCCTTTTGGTCATTTCTCCCCAGACGTAGTCTCCTTAGGGTCTGTGTATCACAGGAGTCAGAATCCACAGGTTCTTCAGCCATGAAACTGTCAAAAGTTTCTCAGTTCTTCATCTTCTCCCTAACCTGTCAGCATCTCAAGATGAAATACTTCTTTCAAAGTTGTTACCAGTGGGCTTACCTAGGCCTAGGCTGCCTTAAGTGTGTTCCAGGATCCACGTCTATAATTATCACAGTTCTGTGTCCCTGGGGTCACCTTTGAGATCTTGTCACTGTAGATCTACCTCAGAGATTCCGCCTCTGGAACAAAACTCTGGGTGATATCAGGTGCCACCTCCCACCCGGAAACCCCATTCCCACCAGCGCAAAGACTAAGAGTTTGTCGATAACTTTGACTCCACACTACAGGGAGAAACCAGGTCTTTGCCAATGACACTGTGGATCCTCACTCATCTTCCCTGGGAAGGAGGATGAAGCCCTCAGGTGGAGGGAGAAGCCATCAGTTAGCAAGATACCCGAGGCATTGTGTTTGTGTGCGTGCGTGCGTGTGTGTGTGCGCGCGTGCACGCACACTGATTCATGCCAGCAAGCGTGTGGAAATGTCGGGTGTCTGTGCTAATTATCTACCTCATTTGAAACAGGTTTACTCTTGTGTGTTGCATGTTGCAGGCTGGCTAGCCCTCAAGTTTCCAGTGATTCTCCTCCTTTGCCTCCCAGATTCTCATAGGAGCCCCAAGATTACAACTGTGTGTGCTACTGTTCCCAGATTTTTCTGTGGGTTTTAGAGATGAGAACATAGGTCCTAAACATGTGCTTAACCCCCTCAGCCATCCCGACCCCCATCCTACTGATCATTCCTTGGGTGAGTTGTTTAGAAGCACATGTCTAAGTCCCGGAGAATTCCAACTCTGTTCAGAGTTCTACCCTCTATTCAGGATTTGCACACTCATGACCTGATTATCTTCTGGGACTTTGGCTGCAACAGAGGAGCACATTGCAGCCACCACACTATCTGGAGTGACACCTAAGATTAAAATGTGATTTCCCATACTGGCCGTGAAAACCCAGACAAGTCATTTCAACTTTCTGAGGCCAGATGGGAACTTGTGAAATGGAAATAGTGACCCAGCTTCTAGCTTGGTTGTAAGTGCCTTTCTCTCCCTGCCCGCTGTCTACAGATAAAGCAAGGATCTGAGATGATTTCAGGTAGGGATTTGCCTCCAGAGCAAGGAGGGCTGAGCATAAGTAAGGAAGTGCTCTAAGGACAAAGCTGGGTCAGCTTTTGTGTGCCCTCTGTTCAGAAGGGGAACATTTGTAAGTTGGCTTTGTTACCAAGGGCCCATCCTTCTTTTAGAGCCAGAGACTATTTTTAACTTAAGTTTGAGAGATTCTACAGGCCAGCTGTTTCAGGAAAATATGTAGGTCAGTCTGCGATTTTTGGGAGTCATCATATTTTATGGCTGGGGAGTGGGGTGAGGGAAGAGAACACAAATAATTCTGGAGTTTCTGGAGGCGTCCACGGAGATCTCTGCCCACTCCGCAGAAAGCCACCACCCAGTGCACCTTCTGCGGATCTGCATAGGGCCTGGAGGATGAGTAGTCTTTTTTACACAGAATTAGGGCATGTTGGTTTCCAGACTGTCTCCCCTTCTCTTGGCATCACCGAGCCACGATGGGAAGAAGACAGAGCAGACCCAGGTCAGGAGCCTGTGGGAGGAAGGACCCCTCACCCACGGCCTGAGAAAGAAGACTTTGACAGTGTCTACTACAAGAATCATGGGTTTACTTTCAGATCCAGTACTCTTTATTCTTTACAAGAAATTAATTTTTATGTATGTGTATGTACAGGTGTGTGTGTGTGTGTGTGTGTGTGTGTGTGTGTGTGTGGTTTCATCTGCACACATGTACCTGTGTATGTGTGTGCATGTGCATATAGGCCACACAGAAATCTCAGCTATCATTCCTCCCATTCACCTTGTCTTTTTGAGATAGGGTCTCTGACTTCTACCTGAAGCTCACAGATTTCCTGATTGAGCGAGGCTAGGGGAGCCCCAGAAATCCACCCGTCTCTGCCTGCGTGCTGCTGAGATTAGAAGTGTGTGCCATTCCCAACTTTAATTTCTTATAAGTTCCAGGAATCAAACTTTGACTTTGAGACATGAACTTTACTGACTGAGTCACCTCTCCGGCTCAAAATAAAACTTTGACCGTGGCAAACTTCATCTAACCCTGAGATTTACCACCTTGTTTGTAAGTGTACAGTTTAGTAAAGCTTGGTGCATTCATATTGCCATATAACCCACCCCCAGAACTTCTACAAACCCATAGCTGGAGCCGCCCATTGACACCAATTCCCCCTTCCATCCCCCCAGCTCCTGGAAGCCTACTCTAGCCTCTTCATACAAGTAGGGCCCTGCTTTGTTTGTTTATATGAAGGTCCAGTGGACTCCATTTTTTCTTCCTTTTCCTAATTATAGTGCTAGACTTTGCTTTATCTCTGTGTTGTTCCCATTGGTGTTTTCCTCTAATCATGGTCCAAGCTAAAGCTCAACCTTTGTTTTTTTTTTTTAACTTGTTCTTCTATAACCTTGTGATTTACACACCATAGATTGTTTCCATTGTTCCCTGTTATATTTTGGGAACTGACTATAAGCTCATAGCATAATCATAAAAACAACTACAGGACTCTGCCTTTTGAAGTCACTTGCTCGCTCGCTCTATAAAAAGGCTTCCTTGGTTTTAGTCTTGGCCACTTCTCTCTCCTTATAGGAGACGGCAACTTTGTCCTGGCCATAGAATAATTTTCTTTTTCACCTTGTAATATCTCAGTGTTAGCTTCCGGTTTATTGACACCATGACAGTCTATCTTTGTGTTTTGTTTATTTCACTTGGCTTAAGATCTTCATGGCTTATACGCATGGCGATAGGTGCCAGCATCGCCTCCCTTTTCAGGTCATGTTCTGCGACGTGCAAGTACTTACCAGCTTCATGCTCAGGGATTTATATTAGAGAAACATTTCTACAAGTGATGGATAGATGTTGACTACAGGGTCATCTTGGAGAATGCAAAGTTCGAAGCATTTTTTATAAGGCTTCAGGTGTGTTGGTGAAGATCAGTCATTCCCTGAAATGTAAGCTCAGAAGAGGTCTGGTGGTTTGATTCACTTTTGCCAAAAGTAAGTAAAACTGGTGTTGACCTTGAGAATTCTGTAAGAGGTGGATTTTATAAAGTAGCTTTATAAAAATTTTATAAAATAGTTTTCTAAAATATTTGGCGATGCAAAGCAATGGAGATGTTTCTGGAAGTCAAACTGGAGAGAGGTCCAAGAAAGTAGATGTTCATTGTTCAAAGAGACGGTCGGAAGATGGTTCACCCTGGTGCTTACAGAGAGGTACTAGGGTGCAGCAGAGCCCTGGAAAGAGGTATTGTCATATGCTCCATGGTGTTGAGAAACTAAAAGAAGATCAACTCTTTGGGACACCCTTGGGGATCCACACAGAACTGGCCTCTCATCCAACTGACCCAATCGGTGTGCATCTTCAGCCTCTGGTGAATAAGAAGTCTCACCGCTAAGGTTGTTCGTACAAACACTGTTCACCCCCAGATCCTCTTGTGTCCAGGTAATCTTGGCTTTCTCCTTTCTTCCTTCCTTCCTGAAAAGCATCCTTGCCTTGAGGTCTCACAACTCCTCCTCCCAATGCTCCCCTTCCCGTTCCCCCTCCTCCCTTTCCTAGGTTTCCTCTGTAACAGCAGCTGCCATTTATGGGTGGAGTCCTTCTTACTGGCTTGCACAGTCTCTACCCACTGACTAGCACAAGTCCAAGAGGGATGCTACTGCTGCATCCCCGCTGCAGGCTGTACAGGTGGAGATGGGCCCGGAGAACCCTTCAGACCTGATGCTCAGCTTTCCCTCTCCAGCCACACATGTAACTCTGGACAGCGTGGATGCAGGGTGGGACCTTCCCTCCATTTTCCACGCCACTACAAGACTAGTGTCCTCCTTTTCTTCAGTCTCCTTGGAGCAATGTCAGCACACGTCCAGTTCTCTCTCTCTCTCTCTCTCTCTCCTCTCTTCTCTCTTCTCTCTCCTCTCTCTTCTCTCTCTTCTTCTCTCTTCTCTCTCCTCTCTCATTCTCTCTCTTCTCTCTCCTCTCTCTTCTTCTCTCTCCTCTCTCCTCTCTCTCTTATTCTCTCTCTTCTCTCTCCTCTCTCTTCTTCTCTCTCTCTTCTCTCTCTTCTTCTCTCTCTTCTTCTCTCTCTCTTTCTTCTCTCTCTCCTCTCTCTTCTTCTCTCTTCTCTTTCTTCTCTCTCTTCTCTCTCTTTCTTCTCTCTCTCCTCTCTCTTCTCTCTCCTCTCTCTCTTTCTTCTTTCTCCTCTCTCTTTTCCTTCTCCTCCTTCTCCTTCTTCCTCCTCTTCCTCCTCCTCCTCCTCCTCCTCCTCCTCCTCCTCCTCCTTCTTCTTCTTCTTCTTCTTCTTCTTCTTCTTCTTCTTCTTCTTCTTCTTCTCTCTCTCTCTCTCTCTCTCTCTCTCTCTCTCTCAATGCACACATGCCTACAGATGCTTGATGAAGCCAGAATAAAATGTAGGATTCCCAGGAGCTGCAGTTACAGGCAATTGTGAGGCACCTGGCATGGCATTGGAGTTAGGAATCAAAGGTCAGTGTTCTGAAACAACCATGCTCTTAACCCCTGAGCCATTTCTCAAGCTTTTCTGGCCTTTTTTATGCTGTCCTTGCTAATGGGAGTGGAAGGGCCTGTTTTCTCATGGACACCACCCTGGAGCTCTGATTACCCATCCAGGGGCAGAGTGAGCCCTTTACAGAATCCCCCATCCCCCTTTTTGTCAGGGAGCTCTGAGGTAAGCCCAGTGATGGGATTCTGTCATCTAATAGTGTCTTGTTGGTCCTGAAAAGGGACCCCAGGCTAATAGGATTGGACACCTTCGAGGAATGAGAAGCATCACTCACATGTACAATCAGGTGACTTTACAAGGGGACATGGAACTATGTGAGGTCATCAGCACTCTGCTCTGAAGAGCCCAGGTTAGCCAGTGCTCCCAGGGAGGCCTGGGCTGGCAACAGCTACACTCTCCCAGAATTCTAGTATTACTTCCATGGAGAGCTTTCCAAGGGGGTTAGCATACAT